>NC_136720.1:19021063-19303563 GCF_936440315.1 Barbus barbus
CACGGGGCTGTAGCAGTGAATGCAAGGCAACCAAAAAAACTCTTAGATTATTGACTCGACTGATGTAAGTTACACAGAGAGAGGAATATCAAGTAGAGTTTCTATATTTAGTATATTAGTTGTCGGTTTGCAATTAGCAGTATGGGTTGAGAATGAAAAACTGGTTCTTATTTGCAAGAGCTAAATGTTATTCAGTTCTGTAAGTGATTCAAAAATGCTAGTAAATATTTCTCATTAAAAAATGTGCAATCAGTGTAGTCTGATTCGCAAACAAATTACTCTAATTCTTTTCAAGTGAATCAAACACATACAGCACAAACAGCGTGGTCTGATGCCAAAATGAGAGACTCTAGTGAGTTGGTCCTTTTTAGTGATTCAAAAACATACAACACAACCAATGTTGGCCAATTCTGGATCAAATGAATCTGCTGAGCTGGTTAATTTTAGTAACTCAAAAACATACAATTGATTCTTTTTAAGTGAATCAAACGCATAGCATCAGCGTAGTCTGATTCAAATTCTAATGAGTATTTTTTAAGTGAAATAAAAACTTTTAGTCTTTTTTTTCTCAGTGAAATTAAACACAATGTTACTGTTAGTGTTTATAGTGTGTTTTCGTTTTAAAATGAAAATGATCCTCGTCTACAATGGTGTTTTCACTGCATTTCAGAAATGATCTCAGTCTACACTACACAACCGAAAACGCATGTCACATGACCATGCATGAAGGTAGAACCATAGATATAGATTCCCTATTATTTAGATGGGGTACATGCTTGGAGCGATCGAATGGGGAATCTACCTTTACATATCTATGGGTACAACAATAAGCGTGATGTTATTGTTTACACAGTCGTCAAGGATACACAGAGCGAATGTGGGCAGCTACTCCATCGTTTTCAAAAGTCTCTGTTTTGCTCCGTTTACACTGAATCGTGTAAACATAGCCTGACTCTGGATCAGATCTACTGAGGTGGTTCTTTTTAGTGATTCAAATATATACAACATACAAGTTGATTTTAAGCCACTCAAACTCACAATCAGTGTCATCTGATTCTCAAACGAATCACTCAATTGACCTATCGGTAAGCCCCTCCCCTCGAATTCAGATGAGCCAATGGCAGTCGAGTATCAGTGGCACAGGGGACCTTTAAATTAATCTAAAACACACAGTGTGACCAGTGTATACTGATTCTGGTTCAAATTACTACTTTTTTAGTGAAAAAAATCCTTACAAGTAAACAAAATGTAACTGAACCGGAACCACTAAGAAACATGCATTGTTAAGAGGAATCACTGTTTAATATTTCACAATCTCTAGACCTGCATCAACCCCACTCTTAAGCCCCGTTCACACCAAGAACGATAACTATAAAGATAAAGATATTAGCATCCACACCAGTGGACGATATTGTCTGTTTATCCTCAACGCATGCTCATCTGCCGCTTTAAATTCTCAAGCTTGTGATAGGATTGATTCGGATTGGGTTTGGGTTCAAAGTTTGTATCGTTCATCAGCAGGAAAAAAAACTCGTTCTGGAAGTGATTCCAATGATATCGCTTCTCTGTACCTGTATCGTTATATAGCTGTGGTGTGGACATGCTATACTTTAATATTGAGAACGATTTTTAGAACTATATCTTTATAGTTATTGTCCTTGGTGTGAACGGGCCTTTATCCACTAAATCACACCAGAGGAAAAGTAGAACATGCATAATTCTGTCAGCAGTATGCTAGTGAGTTTCTCATATTTTTGCATTAGACAACTGAATCTCTCCTTTAACAAGCTACAATGTAAGACTATGTGCTGAAAACAAAGATACTAGCCTGCTCTTTGGACTGTCCTTAGCTTGTCCTTAACTCATACGACCATCATTTGTCACCTACCATTCTAACACAATAAAAGTTACATGAGGCCGTTGGGGCAGGAGTCAAGTCTTTTGGCATTGTGTTTGCAGCGTTGACTCATGGCTTTGAATAAAACTGAGCCCTGACATGACCGCAAGAGGGCACGGCGCTCTGGGTTCATCGTAACGACTCCATCCTCTGGCAAAATCAGGCATCACGTCACAAAGAATAACATCACTACCTTAATAGCTCTCAAAATGACTGATCTCCATCTCAGTAAGTGTTTTATCAGCCCGTCTCGATGAAAGTAGGTTTAAGAGAAGTGGAGATAGAGAGCATCTTGGGGGTGGGGTTGAATCCCGGTGCAGAACGACAGGCCGAATTACAGCCTGTCACAAGAAAAACACGGCTGTCTGAAATATGACAGGTATTAATGAATGCTAATGAGAGGGAGAGAGACAGAGATAAGACAGAAGAGTTAAAGAAGAGATGAGGCACAGGATGAAGCCATGCAAGCGTTTCATGGTTTTTAAATGAGGGAAGCGCATACCTCCAGACCAGGTTCCCCAGGGAATTACCAGAAAAGAGATCTAAATATGGAGCCCGGGACTTAAACAAGGTCAGAGTTCACAGGGTCAGAGGGGCTACTGTCAGTCCACATGCTGACCTCACTCTCTGCTAACGTCTTCATCAGATGTCCGGTTACATTAGACCTTTTACAAGTGCAGCTAGAGGACGCACTCTCCACAAACACACATAATAACTGCACAAACAGAGCTTTATAAGAACACAGTCCATCCTGACAGATGGACAGACACAAATTTAGACATCATTTAGGGTGATTTAGTACCCTTCTTTCATCTCAGCACTCTTAAAAATCTAAATGTTACTGGTATCAATACATTTCTTTAATAAATATAATAAAATAAATGTATTTATTTATAAATTATTGAATCCTAAAAATCAATTCCAAAAACTCCAAAAGGCTTCCAAAAAGGAAATATTATAATTATTTAAAAAAAGAATATTTCAAAAAGGTTTATTTTAAATAAATATTTGACCCAGTCCCAATACTAAACATTTTTAGTACACAGTATACTAATTACTAAATGTAAAATAAATCAATAAGTAAATAGTTTAAAATCAATACATTATTTTAATTATAAATGACTGCATCCTAGAATTTTAGACCCAGTCCCAAAAGCAAACATTTTTGGTACAGTATATCAATCACTACATTTAATTTATTAATTTAATTTAATGTAATTTAACCCTCAAAAACCAAGACAGTTAATTTTTTTACTGTATTTTGTTATTATATAACACTGTTTCAATTTTCTTTACTCCCTAAATGTATTTTTTTTTTTGGAAACATCTATATTGTTAGTAAAGTAAATAGACCTGTTTTTCACTGAATAGCGCCTATAACAATATTGTAATAAATGGCTATAACTTGCTTGGGGAATGTTATATGTAGACAAAATTTTATTTGGAAGTGTAAAACACAAACTTTTTAAAGAAAAAAATCCAAACTTCAGGAGTTGTTTGAGTACACAGTAAAAAAACAAAACAACTATTGCTTGTGTTTTTCTTAAAATTCTGGAAATTAGTAAATTCTTAGAGAAAACAAAGGGAAAATTGGGACTTTAAATTAGCTAGACTGAAACTTCAAGTTCTCCTGTTTATAATGATATATGACACTTGATGCTGACTGCTAGAATAGGTCTGATAAAACAAAGAAAAGTACAGGCGTGTCAGGTGCCCCAAAAATGTTCTAGATCTTTAAGGGTTAATGTAATTAACTTTAATTCAATTTAATTTTTATAAAAAAATAAAACACTTTTTTTGTTTGTTTTTAATTATACATTTTTAGAAAGCTTTATTTCATAAATACATTATTTTATTCATAAATGACTGAATCCTACAATTTTAGACCCAATTCCAAAAGCATTTTTGGTATTAAATTAAATTAAATTAAATTAAATTAAATTAAATTAAATTAAATTAAATTAAATTAAATTAAATTAAATTAAATTAAATTAAATTAAAAACTAAACTTCCCTTGTAGCATTTAAAATGACTGATTTTAGTTTTTATAGTTTTTTGTTTGCTTATTTGTTTTCATTTATTTAAAGTACCTTGTATTTAAAGAATTAGTGTATTCTAATATCCTCATTTCTCAGTTATCAGCCATTACATGAAAACATATCAGTTTATCTGTATCAGCAGAGTTTTAATGATTGGTGCATTAATTATTTTAAAAAAGTTGTCTCTAAAGCTAAATTCCAACTCGTGACCTCTCACACTTAAGGCAAGAAATATTTTCTCAGAGCCACATCAACTCACGCTCAGGTTGAACTGAGACCCCTAAGACTGAAATCATAGACCATCCCCTGCTGAGGTGTCATACAGACACCCTATACAGTGTCGCAGCTCTAATGATTTTATATAGCCGGGTGCTGATGTGAGAGTAATGATTTATTAATAGAGTGGGATTTAAGAATAGCTGTCTGATTACTCTAGCAGAGGCTCACTTTATGTGTGCTGAGATTTTCTCAACTATTTCCGGGTGATGCGTGGAGACGGGCCGTAAATGGGGGTCTCCTTTCAAGCTTGCTCGGATTCTTTCCCTGTTCGTGTGACTCGACCCTTGGCCTTTGTCTCGCTGATGCGCACATCACAGTACATCACCACAGCGGCACTCGAGGTCACGACCCAGAGAGGAACACGGCGTGCAGACGAGAATCAGCCTGAGCACTGACATATACACCTGTACAGAGAAGTTCATCTGTCTTTTTCACGCGCCCTTACTTTCTGCTTTTCCATTCACTTGAAAGAATTTCTATATTCAGAGAGGAACAAAGGTCTGAGACCATTTGTGAAAGAAAATACTTCTGTTTTTCTTTTTCTTATTTTTAATTTAATAATAAAAAAATAATTCTTAAAATGCCTTAAAAATACTTTAAAATAAAATCTATATATAATCCATAATTTTTTTATTTATTTTATTATTTTTATTACTGTTGTTGTTGTGATTTATGCTTTTATTTTCAAATGAATAAATCTGTAATTTATTTTCTTTTATTCGAGTGTCAAATTAAAAGGATAAATTATTTATCCAACTGACATACAAATATTATTTTTAGATATATATTTAAATATATTATTAAATTATTTGCTTGGCATATTTAACTATGTAATAAAAAGTTTTTAGTTTTACTTTAGTGGTAATTATTTATTTGCTCACAAAATAAATTAAATAAAGTTTTATTTTAATGGAAATTAGTTATTTGCGTGAAGTAAAATACAATAAAGTAAAAAGAGTTGTATTTTTATGAAAATAAAATGAATAAAATAAAACAATAAAATAAAATAAATTGTGTCTGTGAACCTGTCCCATTTTTATTGGGGTACAACTTCACGTATCTTCATGGGGCTTCACCTAGCAGGTGTGATTTCACTTTCTCCCTCTCTCTTTTCCCTCAGTACTGCCTCAAAGAGAAATCCCTTTATTAGAGGAATCAAGCGTTGCATTAGAGCAGTCTGTAATTAAACATGTCCAGTGGCGGTCATTACCAAATACCAGCTCTAATTGCCCCTTATCTGGGGTAATTACTGCCTAGTAGGAGAAAATGACTCCATATCATGTGGAGAGAGGCTGATGTGAATGTGTGTGTGTATGTGTGTGTGAAGAGGTATGGCTTGCCATAGAAGAGGTGGGTAATTGTGTTAAATTTATGTTGAGATGGAACGAGAGCTGTAAGAGTCGGGGGAGGTGAGAACAGACTGTAATACAGAGGTGACGGCTTAGCAGGTGCATTAATGCTGAAAATATACACACTTACTGACCTGCATGTTAAGGCTGGAATACACTAATGACTTTTGCCCTGATTTACACTCTGAACAAGCTGATGCTAGTTGTTGAAAGTCAGAGCTGGTCTGCTGATTTCAGTTGAAAATTACAGTTAATGCTGGTTACAGCTTCAGACTATGACTTCATCCAAAGTCGGAGAATGTCATACATTTAATATTTTGAGCCAATTTTAGAACACATATTGTTTTCATTTGTCATGGGTCTCCTTGCTCCTCCTAGCAAAGCACGTGTTTTTTGGCATGCGTGTTTGTTGTGATCGGATTGACCTAAAAGTCTGGGATAGTGTGTGATACTCATTTAATATATGATGCCCAGTTTTTCCTCTGTAACTATTTACAAAGTTGTTAAGTATGATGTCTAGTGGTTTGAAATTTTAAAAGATTTTAAAAGTTGTGTAGTGTATTTCAGTCTTTACTTGAAAAGGGTGGATCAGTAAAGTTAATATGTGGATAATAGTATTATATAAACATATTCTTTGTATCATAAAATGTATATTTCTTTAAATTAATAAACTAATAAATAGACATTAATAATAATTATAAAATGTATTATAAATTATAAAAATGTATTTACAGAGCCCTCCATAAGTATTGGAACAGTAAAGACAAAATTGCTCTGTTGGCTGTGGAGTCAAGACATTTGCAAATATGATTAAAAGATGAATATGAGACAAAACTACAGAATGTTACATTTTATTATTAGCCGTTTCAACACATACATGTTTTACCAAATAAAAAGAACAGCACTTTTAGAGTTCATCCCACTCATTGACGTGAGCATAAGTATTGGGACAGTTGAACATAAGGCATGTATAAAAGATTAAAAGCAATTATTTAGTTGCAGATCCCTTGCGCACAATCACAGCAGTGAGTCTGTGACCCATAGACATCACCAGACTCTTGGTCTCATCCTTTGAAATGTTTTCCCAGCCTTTAATGCAGCCAATTCCAATTGTTGCTTGTTTTGGGGAGTTTCTGCCTTTACTCTCCTCTCCAGCTGGTGAAATTCATGTTCAATCGGATTTAAATCTGGAGATTGACTTGGGCAATCTAAGACTTTCCATTTCTTTGCCCTTATAAATTCCTTGACACAACTGGCAGGGTGTTTTGGATCATTGCCCTGATACAATATGAAGCACTTCCCAATGAATCTGGTGGTATTTACTTGAATATTGGTAGGCAAGATGGTTTTGTACCCTTCCAAATTCATTCTGCTACTGTCATCATACATTAAGTCATCAGTAAAGTTGAGAGGGCCTGTTCCAGAGGCAGCCATGCATGCCCATGCCATGACACCACCTCCGCCATGCTTTACAGATGAGGCTGTATGCTTGGGATCATTTGCAGTTCCCTTTTTATCTCCACATTTTTGCTTTCCCATCACTTAGATAAAGGTTCATCTTTGTCTCATCGGCCCATAAACACAGTGGGGAAGTCGTGGCCTAATGGTTAGAGATTCGGACTCGTAATCCAAAGGTTGCGGGTTTGTGTCTCGGGCCGGCAGGGATTGTAGGTGGGGGGAGTGAATGTCTAGCGCACTCTCCATCCTCAATACCATGACTGGGGTGCCATTGAGCAAGGCACCGAACCCCCAACTGCTTCCCGGGCAGCATAAATGGCTGCCCACTGCTCTGGGTGTGTGTGTGTGTGTTCACTGCTGTGTGTGTGCACTTTGGATGGGATAAATGCAGAGCATGAATTTCGGGTCACTATACTTGGCTGTATGTCATGTCACTTTCAGTTCCAAAACTCTTCTGGCTCACCTTTGTGCTTTTTTGCAAACTCTAATCATTCCTTCCTATTTTTGGTGCTGGTCAGAGGTTTGCATCTCGCTGTGTAGCATCTGTAATTCTGTGTCAAAGTCTCCTGAGGACAGTAGATTGTCAGAGCGTCCACCCAGCTTTCTGGAAGTTGTTGGTGATTTTACAGACACGTCTTTTAGGATTCATTTTCACAGCTTTTATGATTTGTCTGTCATCAACTACTGTTGTTTTCTCAGATGATCAGGTAGTTGTTGGTTGCTGGTGTCGCTGGTGGTTTCCAAACTCTTGATTTCTCCATGCCCTTTGTTTTTGCTATAGCTCTAATTGACTTCCTCTTTTCTTTTAGCATCCAAATTGCTTGCTTTTCTCTCAAAGTCAGCTCCCTCATCTTCATCCTGGTTTGTGTGTGTCATCATCAAATGCAAGATTCAGAACACAGAAGTAATGGCTATAACTGATACGACACATTCCCTGCTTTTAATATCTGAAGAATTAATGCAACAGGACACAGCTGAACACTTAGAAAGACCTGTGAGGCAACTGTTCCAATACTTATGCTCACATCAGATAGAGGGACAAACTCTAAAAGTGCTGATCTTCTTAGCTGGTAAAACATCTATGTGTTGAATCACCCAATAATAAAATGTGAAATATATTTATTTATTAAAAGAATTTCCTTGCATATTATAATTGAATAATAATAATTATTATTTTATTGTCTTTTTGCATTTCATTTATTTAGTTTTTTTTTACTAATAATGAGCAATAATTAAAATTATAAAATATATTTAATGAACTACTACTAATGAGAATAATAAAATGCATGATCAATTCTAAAATATATTTATTATAATAATAATAAAAATAATAATGATGATGATGAATTGTCTTGTGTATTTTAAAATAATAATAATAATAATATTTTTTGTTGCTTTTATTTCTTTTAATACTACCAATAATGACAATTATACAATTTATTTATTTATTTTTCCCAAATATAATTTTTTTTATTATTTTGCCTTCCTATATAGGACAGTCTAGACTCGACAAAGGAAGTGGGACAGAGAGAGTAATGGATCCGGGACAAAACCTGTCCCAGGATGGAGTCAAACCTGGGTCCCAGTGCTTAATTGATAGCTGCAAAGTGTTAGGTATTTTGCTCCACACTCTTTTACAGGAACTGAGAGAGAAAAACACAAATGAAATGTCTGTTAAGCACCACTTTATCTGACCTCCTCAAGGAAACCCAGTCCCATCCGGATTGGGCTTTATTGTCACTGTGGACTCTAGCAGCACTGCAGGTTTTGTGAGGGGCGTTGGCAGCCTGTTTCTGGTCTACTGAGACACTCTTCTCTCCCTGCAGCATGAAGCAATGTTTTATCCATACATGAGAGCGCGCTCTCTCTGTCTCAGCGATTTCCAGTCCTCTGCAGCTCTCAGCACATACCCCCATCCTCTGAGGATGTGTGTGTACCAAGGATCAGGGGTGTCACTACTGGATCGATGCCTTACTCTGTCTGACAAGACTGTGTCGATTCAGCACACTCTGAACAAAGACCAAACACACACAACTTAAAATTCTTGAAATCCATCACAAGGTCATTGCATTCAGTCAGGGTCCCGAGGGACATGTGTTGAGCGCGCCGTCTTGCTCTAACAGCGCTGCCTAAATCTGAAGACGAGCATTGAGGTTATTGTACAGGACAGAGACCTACAAAAAAATCTTAACATGCCAATGGTCTATACATTTCCAGTTTTCCTAATTTGCCACTTGAAAGTCAGAAATTAAATTGATTTCAGTTTGAAATTAGTTTGAAGAATAAAAATATTAATACATCACTTTTAGAAACTAATAGAAATAAATGATACTAAATGTAAAATAAAGGTGTTATGTCTAATTATAAATATTATATCATTAATACTCACTTCTAAACAGATTTTTATAGTTAGAAAATGTATTACATTATTATTATTCATTTAAAATTACAGAATTAAATTATACAATTGTTTAGCTTACTTCATGTTTTATAGTATGTAGTTAAATATTCCACATGATTTTTTAAAATTACATTTGGCAAACGGATGAAGACTTTGTTACTTAAAAGAAAATAAGAAATTGCCAATTTATTAACTTGAAAATAAATTCAAAAAATCAATTGAATTCAAATGTAAATGTATAAATGTTTATTTATTTTTAAGTTGCACTCTTAATCCTCTTTACTTGAAATAACTGGATCTTTTATCCGGATGCCTTGATTAGCTTACAGTTTCTGTTTTTTTTTTTTTGTATTTTGCATTTCTTTCTTACGGTTAGTAATTTGCTAAGAGTCTGCTAAAGGAACAAATGTAAAATTATTTGATAAGCCAAACAGGAATTATACTCAGAAAACAGCAACACTCGGACCACAGATCATATCTGTCATAAACAGCTCGGATAATGGATTTCCATTGCAGTAGAGTGATTCAATAACAGTCTATGCAGCACATAACTTGTCTATGCACTACTACGATTAAAAAAAGAGCAGAGTATGCGAGGTTCACGGATAGTGTATACAGTTGCATCTCTGAATGTGAGTGTGTGTGTGTTAATGATTAAACTGTGTTGGCTCTCTGTTCATCTCTGATTGATAACTGGTATCCCTGTCTCCCCACGGGCCCATTAAGAACCTCTTGTCTGTGTTCCTGTCACAGTTCGTGCTGCGAAAGAGCGCATCACACTTCCTCCCTGGCAATGTCGGGATAGGATTAAACGATCGCCTGTCTCCGGTGAGCGCAAATGAAACCGGAGAGCTGATCCACTCCGGTATGGTAAAAATCGCTGCACCTCAGCAGAATACTTGGCATTTCTCAAATCAGTATCAGCTTTCAGTTTCAGCATCACTTTTGGCTTCCAGACATAATGTCAATCTGTGATCCATAAATCCTTTTTCGCTGCAGGTTTTCATAATATTTATGCTATGCAATTGTATGTGATACGCACCAAGAGAGGAAGCGGAGATGACGAGATGTTCCTCACCCTCTTAAAAGATTTCAAGGTGTCTTACAGCTAATCGTTTGTCCGTGACTTCAAAAATCAAGGATTTATTAAATCCAAAATGATCATGGGAAAAAGGACACGTCGGTGTGAAGAATTCATAAGTGTAATGTTTCTAAATGGTACCATGGTAAAATTAATACGACTCTAAGGGTATTTTCACACTAGATCTTTTGGTGTTCATTTTGATTCATTTGGTTGATGTGAAAACCAGAAAATGTTTGAAAGATGGCTCTACTAAACATAATAACACATGAATTGTCCATTTGTGACGAGTCTAGTGAATTAAAGCCCTTTGCGCATAAAAAAAATAGATCCATAAAAAATGCCGAGCCAGAACCAAATCTCATCTTTCAGCCATTAAAAAAAATCTAACATTTGATACCATGCACGGCTGACAGAAGTTCAGTCTTCTATCTAAACTCCATGGAGTTTCTATGGAAAAGAGTCTGTTATAGTCTCTAATGAAATTATAGCATGTAAAAATGGATCTCTTGATAGTGCCAAAGTAAAAAACCTCACTATAGTTACTACAAAACAGAAAAACATTTCACCCGATTATCATTGCATACGGCCAACTCTAACTTAAAAAAAATAACTAAAACTATAAACTAATTGTAAATTGATCGCCTTGGTATTCAAACCATTGCTCTGTTTGTTTGAGCCTCCTGACCAGTGCAACATAGGAACATTTGCTCATCCAATGGCAGCACTGTCTATCTGTTTGATCGTCCAATGACAAATGGGGGAAGTTTTCAGGAAACCTGTTTGGAACAGTAACTGTTTTTGCTATAGTAGTGAAAAATTACATAAATGTTTTGGAACCAATAAAGCTAACACTAAAAGAAATAGTTTGGTAAAATTACACCGAGTGCGATAAAAGAGTGCAACCGCAACTTGATATTTCGACTCCATGTGTCTCCATTTAGACACGAACACGCACTCGCATAAACAGCTGCATCAGTAATGACGATGAATAGCATCTCTCAGCGCTGTCTTAGGGCATTGATCATGGACATTAAGCACGGAGGTCTGCGGTCTGGGAGAAAGCTGTTCACATGCTTAAATCTGTGACTAATCCATTCTAATTTGGCTCTCTATCTCCTGATAACCTCCAATACAGGGCGCTTTGTAGAAACAAATAGCCTTTAACAGTATACGCCAACATCTATCTTCCAGAAAATGCGTCTTATAATTCGACATCGTTTTTATTAAAGGGATAGTTCACCCAAAAATAAAACCTCTGTCATCATTTACTCACTCTAATGAGTTCCAAACTTCTATGTCTTTGTTACTTTCTGTGGCACAGAAATAAAGATATTTTGAGAAATTGCTCACTGTTTTTTGTCTATTCAATAAAAGTAAATGGGGTCCAAAGCTGTTGAGACACCAATGTTCTTCAGAGCATCATCTTTTTGTGTTTCACAGAATAAAAAAAGAGCAAATACATTCTAATTTGGTTCCTTTTCCTGATAACCTCCAATACTGTGTGCTTTGTAGAAACAAATGTCCTTTAAAGGATTAGTTCCCTTCTGAACCTGTATAGACAGTAATAGAACTACCATGGTCAAGGCCCAGAAAGGTAGGGAGGACATCGATAAAACGATGCGGCGAAGACTGACACGGAAGAGAAGTAAATGTTGAATAATCTCATTATTTTTGTTTTCTTTGCACACATAAAGTATTCTCGTAGCTTCATAAAATTAAGGTTGAACCACTGATGTAACATGGACTATTTTAACCCTTTAACACTGTACGCTGACATCTTATAACTAAAGATCAACTTTATTACGTTTAGTTCACCCAAAATAAAAATAAAAAAATTCTGTCGTCATTTACCAAACCTGTATGACTTACTTTCTTCTCTAAAACACAAATGAAGATACTGAGAAATCTCTCAGTGTTCTATATCCATACAATGAGGTCCAATTTTGTTTAGACCCAAGTGTTCTTCAAAACATAATCTTTTTGTGTTCCACAAAAGAAAGGAAGTCATACAGGTTTGGAACATGTGCACATGAGAGTGAGTAAATGATGAATTTACATTTTGAATGAACTATCCCTTTAAGGGCAAAAGACAAAAACAATTGCTTCTTTCCAACAACACATGAGATAGGAGTTAAATGTCTGGATTTGAAAGATAAATTACTCAATTAAGTTACACTAACAGCTGGTTGGTCCTCATCCACATCAATGGTATCGATCAGAGCCAGTTGCAGAAAATAAAAGTGAAGTGAATTCCAATGCAATGTTGAGCACTCTTATCGTCCTCATCAAATACAAATGGCCTGTGTTGTTTCTCATAAATGTCATCTCACCCATTCTAGCCATTAATCTCCATGAGGCCTCACTCAGTGACTTGATTTAGTGGGGTTTGCTGGCTTAGCCCCACCGGGCCAGGGTTGGCAGGGTTTAAGGTAGTGTGTTTGCGCCCATTTTCATTTGACTGGACTACTCCAGCAGCAGCAGGGGTACGACTGGGAAAACAGGAAAGGGTTTTATGATCGGATCCATAGCTGCCACTGGAATCAAAGACACACACACACACAGAGGAAACATGGGCACATGGACACAAAGAGCAGAAGCGCAATGCTAGCTGAGAAAGCCCAATCAAGCAAATCCAGTCTCAGAGAGAGCGCGTTCTCGCATGGTAGCACACCAGTGTGATATAAATGGCAACCTACTGGGCCATTTGTGCTCCTACATTTGATATCTAATAAACAAGAACAAATGAGACTGTCCTTCACACTCGAGGAACGAAATCTGACATCAGCGCACAAACAGCCCATTGACAACTGGGCTCGAATAGAGGAACGCTTGGAACTGCGTGAAAAGGTTGATCCACGGCCGAGATTGATATTGGTTACATCCTAATGGGTTCTTGTTGTATTTTCCATATCTTGAAGTTGGCAAACTATGCAAGTATTACTATTGCATAGTTCATTCCTTGAGTTTGATGTTTGAGTGACAAGGCTGACAACCAATGACGTTGCTTGTGTCATTGTGATTGGCTGAAGGGATGAGTGTGACCCTTGGCCGAGAAACCATCAAATGCCAAAGTAATTTCCATTGCAGCTAAGTTTAAGTTTAACTGGATTACAGGTCTTTATTTTGAGCGCACAGCTGAAGTAACAAAAGGCAACTGTGCTGGCCAATAGGTTTGTGATTCCCTGAAAAAGAAGCAGAAATTATGCCAAGCTTAAGATGTATGCTTATACCCAGTAAAATCCTAAAGAGGATTCTCTAAATATGACCCCCACCTTTGAATTCAAGTTATACGCACAGAGCTATTCATAATGATAATTCAATTGACAACAAGATGAATCTGTAGGTCTAGCACATCAATAAAGCTCTTAAAATAAGCATCACTTTTAAAGAAGGCAAATACAATGGGCAAATCATTCAGCAGCGCTGTGTCCATAGCAACAGCAGAACCATCTAGCCTTCTAAACGAAACATTGACCCCGTATTTTCTGTCACCAAAGGCATTGAATGCTGGAAAATACAGTAAGAAGGCCAATCTCACAAAAACATGTCCGGGTCATATTTTAGCCCAAATGGAGAAGACAATTATTTTCAAGGCCATTAAGATTATTAAGGAATTCTTTTTATGACAATTGAGCACACCGATTTCTCAAAATAAATAAATAAATCAAGAGTCAAAAGTCTAGGGTCAGGAAGATTTATAAATGCTTTTGAAAGTATTATGAAGAATTATGCTCACCAATGCTGCATTTATTTTGTGCTTATATTTTGAAACATTACTAGAATCTAAAAATAACTATTTAGTATTTTGGTCAATTTTAAAATGTCATTTAATTATGTGATGCAAAGCTGAATTTTCAGCAGTCTTCAGTGTCTCATGATGATCCTTCAGAAATTATTCTAATATGCTGATTTGCTGCTCAAGAAACATTTTATCCACGTTGCAAACAGTGTTGCTTAATATTTTTGTGGAAATCATGATGCATTTTTCATCATAATTCCATAAAATATTTACATTAATAATATATTTAAAAGTATATGCAATTAATTTCAACATATATACAAATTTAAATGTAATATTTTCATTTATACTGACATAACATTTTTATTCAGTTAATAAAAATCTAATAAGGATCATTTAAAGAAATGCCCAAAAGCCAAAGACTATGAACCATACAGATGTAGTGGCCTAATTTTTAAGAAATTCATAAAAATAAAAAAAGCTTTAAACTCTTTTAAAAACTTTAAAATGTGATTTCTCATTGTAATTTTGCACTGAAATGCAAACTGGACATGTTTTCGTGAGATTCACCCAGGATCGCTGGCGAGATGTGGGTGGGAGGAGTGCTGGGGTCTGAAACAAGAGAGCAGAGCAGCTCGGTGGATGTAATCTCTGTGCTGACTTATCAGAAACACATTTGCTGAAGTAAATCGGTAAGCACACGCAATCGCATATATATAGGGCAACAGGCCAAAAGGCCCCTCTCAGCCTGTACGAAGCAAGCCTCTCCAGGTCCCCTTTCAACCTGGGATCCCCATCTCATTCTCATTCAATTTTTCTTCACCTGTCCTTCTCCCCATCTCTCTGTAGCCTCACAGAAAAATAATAAGGCTTCCTCCCGCGTCCCTGAGGGCTACGCTTGCGAGAGGGGTCAAAGCGGACCCCGCTCGTGCAAAATCCAGCCTCTCTCTCCTTAGCGGGCTGTCAAGAATTTAAAAAATGGAGACAGGCTGAGGCAATTACTCATTTACAGTCTGTATAGACGTTACTGAAAGCTGCCTTCCCTCGGCTGCAAAGCAGCAAATGTGTTTCCAATTAAAACTCTTGTGTTTACATATTACGCATTTTCTATTGTGTAATTGCGAAATTTATTGCAGGCCTGTTGTATTTCCTCTAGGGCGGAAAATATGATTGTGAGGCGTGAATATGTCACATCGTTGGTGCCAAGCACAGAACTCTCTTAAAATTCGATAAGCGAGGCCACGGAAGCAGGACGGCGCAGTCCGAGTTCGGCCATATGGGATTACTAGTCATAAGATATAAATATGCGGTTTTGGACTGTGCGAGAACAAGTGGGTTAACGCTGAACGTGATCCAGTTATGGACGTCCGTTGAGGTCCGCTTCACAAGCACCCCAACACGCTGTACATATGGCCATACGTAACTTACTGAACAACAACACGCCACATGGAAGGCATGCGATCTGGCCTTTGAAATGAACACCAACTCTAAATCTATTTAATGACACAAGAGATATGAATAATTGCAATAATGTCCTTGCGGTTTCCGTCAGCCTCCGTCCCCAGATCCCTCATGATGCATGCTGTTGTCCAAAACGAAGGCACACTCATGGCTTAGATGTTTCGGAGCGGAACTTGGCAAGCGCCATTTGGATCCACGCACTTAAAGGCTTGTCGTCATGGTGATTTGTCTTAATGCCCATGCGGCCCAGACCCCTGCATCTGTTTTCCTTTCTCTTCCCTCTCTCATAATCGGCTTAATTATTTACCGTTAATCATTCATCATTCAGAACTGGCTCACTGAAGCAATATATTTAGCAACCTGAAGAATTTAAGGGGTCTTTAACCTCGTATTTGTCCCTACAGAATCAGGGCCGTCTCACTTTACAAGCACTAAATAAACAGTACCAATCCATTGCTCCAAAAATGAACTTAAGATTTAATAAACATAAATAGATTGCATTTACACTTCCCTCGAAATAGAAAAGAGGCAACTTGCAAAATAACAGCTCTTGAATGCACTTCCAATGATTTTGAACTGACAGTGCCCTCTTCTGGACATTAGGAGCATCACAATTGGACCACCACTCAAGATCAGCCATTTTGTAGTTTTAACATGTGGCCACAACCACTAAAACTCACACTGATGTTAAGCAGACTTTCCAAGAACTGGATTATTCCGAACCCCTGTACGACCACCACCGCCGTATCCCATACAGACACTCACAGCGAACGGTGAAGACGCCAGTTGTAATGTGCGGCATGTGTGTGTGAGACGGGTCTGAGGGTCTCGCAATGCTCGGCATGACTGCGGTGCAGTGGGAAAAGGATCTGTGTGTGTTACGGTATGCAGAGCTGCGAGTCAGCCAGAGTTCCACACACACACACACACACAAACAAACGAACACACACACGTCTGCTGTTCCCCTAAGAGAAAGAGAAAGATATGCCAGCAAAACTCCACCACAGTCCTCAGTAAGAGGTGACGGATCAAGTACGAGGATACGAAGAGGTTCACCTCTGTCTGCAGGACTTGCTGTAGCAACTGCTCAGTGCTCACACAACTGCTAGGAAAAGACTGATTAATGGTGAAGTGTGTCATTTCTGAGCCACTAGCGTCGCCATACAGAACCACACAAAAATTATGATAGCCACATTTATCAACTGTACCTAGGACAGAACGTATTAGCTTAAAGGAATAAAGTAATGAGGTCATTTGTTGGAGGACAATTTTAGAAGAAAAGGAGAAATATGAAGCTTATTTTATAAAAGCACCTTCATCAATTCTTATGTTCAAATTTGATTCAAACTTCTGTAAATGTGAGCTGTAAATGTGTAATTGTCATGTTTATAGTTGTTTTATGATATTAAGGTTTACATTATCGTGGCAAACTTGTCAAATTTGATACAACTTCATACAGAAAACACATTTATAAAGACACATTTACCCCCTTTACTTACATTGTAAGAGAAGTCACAGTAAAGGTGTAAATCACATTAGCGAAACTTTCCATTGAAGGTCTACAGAAGTCACTTTCAATCTAAGCAACTGAATGTTGGTCTACGTGGTGAGTTTGCGTGAACAGCTAAATCTGCATGGAGAAATCTTTTGCCCTCACATGAAATTCCTGATTGCATAGATTCCTATTAAAATGACTAAATTCCGTCTGCCATTTCATTTAATTTTGTCAAACACCTTAAACCACATTTTTCCTTTTTTTAAAAGAAAAGAACAAATTAAAATTAATTTTGGTAGGACTCAACATTATGCCACAAATGCTGTTAAGTTGAACTTGAATATTATTTTAACTCCATTCCACAACAATACTCATATATTACATGCATAACAATAACAACGTTTAACAACAAAGAATGCTATAAAAAAATCTCAAACATCAAACTTTAAATAACGAACTCGGTTTCAACCTGAAAGGCCTCCAGTGAAAATACAACCATCCCACCTTTTCTGTATTTACATACTTTGGATTGAACTGAGGAAAATCCTCCTAAACAGGCAGAGAATTGTTATGTAATGCTCTGTGGTGCTGTAAATAACATTTACTCTTTACAGATTCTTTCATCTTACAAATAACCTAGATATTATATGATGTCATATATCCTCAGTTGCATGGCATCCTGAACCTATTCCAAAATTTTAATATGAATAAATACAATAATTGTTCCGGCACCAAAAGTGTTACTCTAACAAAAAGGCTCCAGTTTCGTTTGAACTGCGAACTGTTTAGCTCACACAAAATGTGTTCCAGGTGTTCATGTCAATATAGTTTTTCTGCAGTCTTGTTGTGCGCTGTTTGACATGAGTGATCATACAGCTTTGAGATGTTTGAATCATCTCATTGAAATGTTAGATTTACCTCAAAGACCAGCTAATCTGAATTTTGTCATGTGCTCTGTGACATATTACCGTTGATTCCGTCCCGTTTCTTTGTTTGTATGTCAAGCCAACCGAAAACTTGCCTGTTCCTGCATTTTAAATTCATTTTTCAGTCAGGACACAAACCAGGAGACAAACAACTGTCAAAATCGATCATACTGTGTATATTCCAATGGAAAAATGAAAGAAAAAAATGTTTTCACGTCACTCAAGATCAAGGCTCTCGCTCTCATTTTTTAATAGACGTGATATACAATTGCTCCCTGCAATATTCAAAAAGTTAAATCTCTCTTAGAGAGAAGTGCAATTTTTTTATTTTTTTCTCTACAACCCTAATTTGCAGAGTGTGCCAAGGACATAAACTGACTGAACCGTAATACTAAAAAAGATACAGAATATGACATGAATGCTGACACAAAATGTCCTAGCAGATGTTAATATAAAGCACAAGCAACACCCATCAGTTCAAAAGAAAAGCAGGGCCAACAAAGCAATCCATATACAAACAATACCAACGCAAGCATTTAGTGCATTGCCAGTCTTTTGATTTCTCACATACATAATTCAACAGTTAGGTAACTCGCCACATCAGATGAGATATGCTTTTATCCAGATGAATAAGCTTCTTAACCTGAAACAATACAAAACGACTAAATGTATCAGTGTATCATATCCCTGCACATCTGTTGCTTTTGTGCAGACTTGAATAGTATCTGAGGTGTTTTTAAACAAATTCTGGTTTCTTGTAATCCTTGGTTATCTAGTTAATTTCTCACACTGTTCATTACCCTGGTTTAGTAATTAATCCTCCAGATTTCAGGAGTTCATACTGTATGTTTGTAAACACGGGTTTAGCGTTGTATTTTTGTTATAACGACAATTAACGCGTTTGGCGTCGTTGTTCAATATTATTAACATCGCGAGAAAGTTCATCTGATTATACAACGTACATTAATATTTAATGAGGTCAGCTCTGAGGCTGTTTGTGATTGGCTGTAAGTTGTTGACTGGTTTCCAGGTTTAAATTTGCACGGGTTTTAAAACATTAAAACAAACTTAAATGTGTAAACCTGCTGCTAAAACATTTTACTCTCTCCTCATTTTGAGTTATATACAGTTATTGAACATTTTAAAATATTCAGTGAGCATCATGGTGTGTGTTTTTGGTAAATAAGTTATATTATGTTTAGCTAGCTGTCTATAATATTTAGATTTTTCTGCATGCTTGGGTTTTGGTTGACTGTTTCTGAGGGTTTGTTCTGAAAGTTATAACAAGTTATGTAAATAATTAGAGAAGAGATTAATATATGATGGTAAGACAGAACATCAAACTTAAGTGTCTTTCTCTCTCATTTCATTCCAATGCTGGAAGGGCCAACATAGCTAAATAAACAAAGCATTTGCTGATGGATCTGCATAAATTTGCATCAAGAATATGTTTAGGTCTATGACACACAAAAATTGCATTATGTAAAGGCCAAAGGTCGCATTGTACAGTGTACAATGTATAAAAGATCATTTTACAAGTACAACAATCTACTCAGTTGCCTAAAGCAGCATTAATGGTAGTCAATCACAATGACAAACATAATTTCATTTAATTCATTTAGAACATTGAAGAACTGACAGATGTAAAACATTCACTCATCTGACTTAGGTTTGGTTGAAGGCTCTTCTCCCTGGACGTCTGGTGGCCATCTTTCCAGGCTCTGAACCAAGAAGCAACATCTGGCACTATTCATCTCTTGCTGCGATTGCTTTGGTTCTGACACGTCCACATGCTGACAGGAACACACTCTACAGTTATAGTTTGTGTGACGGGCCTCTGGTCCTGGTCCCGCTGACACTCGCAGCTTTTGTTGTCTAAACGGACGTTTTACCCCAGCTTTGATCATGGCACTGAAACATTCCAGCATGTTTACTGCTGAGAACAATACAATTTAAATATTCATGTCAGGTCAGTTTCACTTCCACTGTGGGATGGATGGATGGACGGACGGACGGATAGATAGATATCCCTATACAATATTAGGAAGATCAGGCCCTTTCTTTCAGAACATGCAACACAACTCCTTGTTCAAGCTCTTGTTCTGTCCAGACTTGACTATTGCAATGCTCTCTTAGAAGGTCTTCCAGCCAATTCCATCAAACCTCTACAATTAGTCCAAAATGCCGCTGCAAGATTAACCTTTAATGAGCCGAAAAGAGCGCACGTCACACCTCTGATCATCAAGTTGCACTGGCTACCAATAGCTGCTCGCATTAAATTCAAGGCATTAATGTTTGCCTACAAAACCACCACTGGCTCTGCACCCCTTTACCTAAATTCAGTACTTCAGACCTATGTGCCCTTTAGAAGCTTGCGTTCTGCAAGTGAACGAATTGTCCAATTGTGCCATCCCAAAGAGGCGCAAAATCACTTTCACAGACTTTTTCATTAACTGTTCTCACCTGGTGGAATGACCTGACCAACTCTATCCGAGCAACCAAATCCTTAGCCATCTTCAAGAAACGGCTAAAAACACATCTCTTCCATCTTTATTTGACCCTCTAACTCTAACACTCTGTTCTAATTCTATTTTATCTAGCTGTCTTTTTATTTAAAAATAAACACACACACACTTGACCCTCTCTCAATTGCATATTTATTCTCTAACTGCTAGTTTATCTTGAAAAACTAACACTAGCTTTCTTTTTTCTATATTCTATCTACTCGTTTAAAAAAAAAAAAAAAAAAAAAAAGAACACCTCGCTACGTGTACTGCGTTAGCCTAACCGAGACTTGTCATAGCACTTTCATGTTGTTGCTCTTTTGTTGGTTTTGATTGCTTCTATTGTCCTCATTTGTAAGTCTGCTAAATGACTAAATGTAAAACGTAAATGTAAAAAAGAGAGAGAGAGACAGACAGACAGACAGATAGAGACCTCACTGGTACAGTCAGCTGAAATGAAGCAATACTCAGAGATTTGAGCTCAGGGTGTGCGCATTGCAATTACATTGCATAAAGCACACGGAGAAGTGGTTTAAAACACATTGTGCATGTGAGTGAGCTGAAAACATCTGTTGCATAAGTCATCATTACTCAACCCTAATTTAATTTGTCAGTAACTTATAATTGATGACAGAACCGTTAGGAATGTGTGAGGTTGCAATGCCAGCTCAAGATTAAATAGGCAGAAAAAACAAGACAATACCAATAACTCAAAGTCTTGTTCTTATGCACACAACGCATATAACAATGACATTTCATGGCATCATCACAAAAAGGAACCGGAAATTAGCTTCCTCGGATTTGTTTTCAGCAAGGGAAAAAGCATTACAGATGAGATTTTTTATCTGACAAGAGACACAAAACAGAGACAAATTTATGTGGTCTAATGTAAAGTCAATTTGGATCTGGATATTATCCGGATATGAAAGTTATTATCCGGATATTAGTGGCTGAATGTCAGTGGGTCTTTTCCCAAAATAAAGCATGTGAGAATCATGTGGATTTTCAATTTAAAGTTGAAGATGAGTTCTTGTCCTTGAAGCAATTTATAAACTTATTTATTTGTTTTTATCTCCATCTACTGGCTAAAGTACGTCAGTACAAGCAGTCAACCAGAATACATCAACAATATAAGTTTATTTGAAATAGATTTTTTTTTAAACATACAATAAACATATAGCTGTTTCAGATAAATCTCTACTGCCCACAAAAGATGCAACAGTCTTAAAGAATTTATGAAAATATACACATTCCATTTACAAATACATAACAGTATTCAAATGAAAGATTACATCCATTATATCAACTACTGTGATGATTAAATGCATATTTTAAATCAGAACCTACAGACTTACGTGCAGCTCATATGAGAGATTGTTATTTGCACAATGTTTTTAAAATATGCATAATCTGTCATAAGCAGAAAGCAATTGGATTACAGACGGTACTCAGTACAATAGAAAACAAGAATGTTACATTAAATCCTTTTCTAACCATTTTTTTCCCCAAATGACATTGACTTTCAATAAGGCTGATGTTGCTGTGGTAACTACATTAAGATTTTGCAGCTGTGACTTGCAATGGAATGGTGCTCATTCTTTTCCTTCAATCACCTGAGCATTCATGACATGGCCCTCTCTTATAAAATAAGCATAATATTCTGCCAATCCATCCAAGGGAAAATCATTAAGGCTAAAAAAGCAGCTTTATCTTTTTTGTGAATGATAGTATTTAACAGAAAGTGTGACAATTGGCAGAATTTAAAAGACACGGGTTTACTGCAATGCCAAAATATTAATTACTACACTGTAAAAATAAAAAATCCAAGTTGTGAATGACTTGCAATTTCTGAGTGAAAATTGTTTCTACACCAATTGCATATCATACAGTGGACATAAAGATATTTTTTCCCAGAATAATAATACCTGAAACGTGCCAAACAGAGATCTTTCCATAGGCTTCATACACGTTTTTATGAAAATATAATAATGAGAATGGTCTTGATGTTGGTCCAGTGTATTTTGTGCCTATAAGCAGGTTCCCACACCTGCTTGAGATCTAGCAGCACATTACATACATTTAATATGAGCTATTTCAAGTGAATATGTGGTTAATAAAAAAATATTTTGATATTATAATTTACTCAAAGTAAAAAATTTGTTTTTTTTTATTATTATTGACATCTAAATGACTACAGGACAATATCCCACATCTTTCTAGACTATTAGGATCATAAGGAGGCAATAACACTAGCAACATTTGTCAAAAATGTGTCAAATGAAAGCTAATAAAGCCCTTATATTAATGCAAATGAATTGGGTCATGCGTTTTAAAATGGACACAGTAGTAAGGCCGTGTATGTGTGTTTTAGAGTGTAATAAAGGCATATAACTTTTCAGAGTGATCAGTACGGGTCCAGTTTAATTCGCCTATGCAGGCAACAGGTGAACACCATTCCATAAATCTGAAAAACACACACAGAGATGACTTAAAAAGTATCAAAGTAACATGAGAACGATAAAAATTGGTCTTTATATTGCATTTGACTGGACAAGATGGCCATCAGCCACATTTTCATGTCTGGTGGACATCTGTCTAGTCAAATACCCATAATATCTTGCACTGAATGAGATACTGGCAGGCATCAGGCAGCAGAACATTTCATAAAAAGAGCTCCAACAATGTCAGTCTTGAGATTTAGCAATTTTTTTATTTTTATTTTTTTCAATTGGTTCAAGACTTCACAGGAATAGTTTATGCAAAAATAAAAATTTGCTGAAGAATTACCCTCAGGCCATCCAAGATGTAGATGAGTTTGTTTCTTCATCGGAACAGATTCAGAGAAATTTAGCATTACATCACTTGCCCACCGATGGATCCTCTGCAGTGAATGGGTGCCGTCAGAATAAGAGTCCAAACAGCTGATAAAAACATCATCATCATAACATCATCATAATCAGGCAACTTCGGTCAGAAATCTTGGTGTAATCTTTGATGACCAGCTGACCTTCAAAGAGCACATTGCAAAGACTGCTCGATCCTGCAGGTTTGCACTACACAACATCCGAAAGATCAGGCCCTTTCTGACAGAGCATGCTGCGCAACTTCTTGTCCAGGCCCTTGTTGTTTCTAGACTGGACTACTGCAATGCTCTTCTGGCTGGTCTGCCATCAAACACAATCAAACCTCTACAAATGATTCAGAATGCAGCGGCACGACTGATCTTCAACGAGCCCAAAAGAGCGCATGTTACACCTCTCTTCATCTCCTTGCACTGGCTACCAGTGGCAGCTCGCATCAAGTTCAAGACACTGATGCTTGCGTACAGAACTACCACAGGCTCAGCACCGTCCTACTTCCACTCACTATTACGAACCTACATCCCCTCCAGAAGTTTGAGATCTGCTAGTGAGCGACGCCTTGTGGTACCATCACAGAGAGGCTCAAAATCACTCTCCAGAACATTCTCGTTCACCATTCCTGGCTGGTGGAATAATCTTCCCACCCCTATCCGGAACGCCGGATCTCTGGCAACCTTCAAGCAACAACTGAAAACTCATCTCTTTCGGCAGTACTTGACCTCATCCTAAAATCAAAAAAAAAAAACAACCTTTCCCTCTATCTTTCTCTCCGCTTACTAGCTTATTTGAACAATGACTGAGACTTGGTGTTACGAGCACTTCCTGTCTGATTGCCTCTTCAAGATTAATCGCTTTTTGTATTCCCCAATTGGAAGTCGCTTTGGATAAAAGCGTCTGCCAAATGACTAAATGTAAATGTAAATAATCCTTAATATCACAATAATCCACAGAAGTCCAGTCAATTAATTATTTTTTGGAGTGTTTTTGCTTATAAGCAGTGCTTGATCTGTGCATATTTCTCTCCTGATTCATAAAAGATTATTTTGTTTCACTGAGAAAGCAATATTATGGATAGAGGACTCTCTTAGCTGGAAGCAACAGTTTGAAGTTAAAAACAACTTAATGATTGATAATGATTGTTTATTACAAACATGCAGCGTTTTACTTCACAAGATGTTAATTGATGGACTGGAGTCATGTGGATCACTTGTGGATTTATCAGCTGTTTGGACTCTCATTCTATATGCGTATGTGACGAATAAAAAAATCTTGAATTCTGACGGCACCCATTCACTGCAGAAGATCCATTGGTGGGCAAAATTTCTCCAAAACTATTCTGATGAAGAAACAAACTCATCTACATTTTGGATGGCCTGAGGGTGTGTACATTTTCAGCAACTGGTGGGTGAGCTATTCCTTTAAAAACATTTTAAAAGCCTTGTGGCAATTGTTGAAACTCTCTTCATAAAAGGCTCGCAGGAATAGAGAAGCGGTGTACAGTTACTATGGAAAACGAGGTGCAAGTCAGCTGGTAGCAGTGTAGTTGTAATTGGGTCAATTAGCATGTGTGGGAGTGTGTGTTACTGGATGTGCACGTGTTTATATGAAGGCTACAACATGTAGGCAGATTCAGAGCAGTGGTAACTCTCATAATGAAGAGAGCATAAACATTCATCCATTTCCATATTTCAAAACAGCAATTCACTTTTAAATGTCATGATGGTAGAATAATTCATAGCCACACTCTTCAAAGGAGAGTTCTTGTGGTACATTTTTTGTTGTAAAATTTGTGGCAGCATAAAAAAAAAACCACCTTGAGATATTCCTCTAGCTGTAATTGTGGGGAAAACAACTCAAAAATATGTAAGAGAAAAATATAAGAATCTTACCAAACCTCTACAAACTCAGTCTACAAATTACAAAACAATCTAAAAATATAGTTTCAACATCTAGCCAAGATTTATTTTTCCTCTCTCTCCCTCTCTGAAAAAGCTGAAGACAAATCGGAAGCCAGGTCCTAGGAGGACTCTTGGTGAGCGATCATTTCTACAAAAATGATGGAGCCTCATCCTACCCACAAACACAGAAATAAACCAGAGCTGGAAGTGCAGCTCAACTTATGGACACAAAAATGGGGAACATTAATATGTTAGTTCATAAAACTTGCTTATGGTACAGTGTAACTGAATGGCTTTATTTCACTTAATTCAGAATGTGAACAAAACCAAATCCTATACCAAAGTTAAGATTTAATAATATAGGTTTTTCATCTTTTTAACCCATATAATATTCTTTCTTTTGAAGATATTTTACAGAATGTCAGAGCTGCTCTTTTCAATACAAAGAAAATTAATATGAATATCGTATTTGTACTTGGGGTCAATAAATAAATAAGGACATTTACAAGAACCAGTGATATCTGATGCCAATTGGTCTTGAAATGCCAATTTAGAGTGTTTAACAACACAATTGAACACTGAATTTACCAAAAAAAAGATTGGGGGAAAAAATCCTTGCTGAGGAACTTTTGAACAATACAATAGTGTAAATTTGTCATAAAAAATTATCTTTACACATACAGAAACTGTCATATGTCATTAGCAAATTAGCATTATATAATGCACCAAAAAACTATTTTATATGCTTAGTCTCTTTTTTTATTATTTTTGGAGCTTAAAAGCCCCCGTCCTCATTCATTTTCCTTGCATGTAAAAGAGTATCTTAGAAAAATCTAAAGAATACCTTCCCTTGTGTCCATTTTTCATTTTAAAAAGCTTGTTCTTTTCACGTAACTCCTCAATGTCATAAAGCACTGAGTGAGAAGCAGTATTGCTGCTGTCTGCCAGCACTTCAAATGCTACTCCAGAGGAAAATAAAGCCGGATGAAAGTGGGATTAACTGCATGGGAGAAAGGCTTGACAGACAACAAACCGAGAGATGGGACTTCAACACAATCAGCAGACCTACACAAAAAGCTAGGGACAAACAGTCTTTTTTTCTGAGCAGATATGTTGACACCTTTAAAAGTTCTCCTTTCCAGCAGTCTGGGTCCGGAGGGAGGGATACAATAGACAGGAAGAGAGAAGCCTGAAATAGATCGGACACACTAGGAGTCCCACAGCAGGTTGCAGGTAAAAGGTTATATCAGGTAAATGGTCGACAGTCTACTTATTCTCAAAAATACTGATTTATTTTTTTCCATGAACATCTTCAGTTATCTGCCTTATGCTGTTGTGAATTTTTTTTGTCTCAAAACAAATGTTTAACATAAAATTTGTATTTTAAAGTATTTGGTGACATTAGTTGTGAGTTTTTGTTATTTTTTGCCATGCAGCATTCAGCATGTGTGACGTAAGAATGCTGGTTTCAAGCCAAACACATATACATAAGTCATACAGAAAGCATGAGGTGGACATGAAGTGACAGGAACAAGGCACATAGACATGCACACACACAAGCACAAACTCAAATGGCCGACCTTCTCATCACATAGCGCCTCAGGACTCAAACAAATGGCACTAGCCAATCAAACTTCAGAAAAGTCTTCTTCCTCTTCTTTATAAAGCAGATAAATAAAGCAGGCAGTCAGCACTGCTCCTACCAGCTACACCACACACACACACACACACACACCAACAACAGATAAAGATACAACCAAAAAGAAAAAGACAGAGAGAGAGAGAAATACAAACAAAACCAAGACAAAACAGAGACAAATCTGTAATTTAAGACAAACATACAAATCCCTGAAATACATTGTTTTCTTCAGACAATCTGAGAAAAAGATGTTCAGGGAAAGTGTTGATGCATGTTATCACTTTTTTTTTTTATAGCAGGGAAACCAGGAAAAAATCAGTTCATTTGCACAGTTCATGTAAATAAACAATTCAATCATTAATTTTAATGAGTGTTCTTTTCTGAAGTGAAACATGCTAAATGCTGCTTTATTGCTACGTCTTTAACTCTGTAATAAAATTCAGTGTTTTCTTTTTATTAGTTGCATTTTGTGTCAATTCATATGAATTCATAATTCTCAACCTAATCACCATAATTAAGATGTTTTTTCAAGAAAAATGTTCTAATTGCAGTATTTATACATTTATAGACATTAATTTATATCTGATATTAAGTTAAAGGGAGAACCAAACAGTTTCTGGTTCCCATTGACTTCCATAGTATTTTTTTTCCCATACTGTAGGGCCAGCAGCTGTTTGGTTACCAACATTCTTCAAAACAAATCAGCAGAAGAAAAATTAATACAAGTTCGGAACAACTTGAGGGTGAGTAAATGATGAAAGAATTTTATTCTGGGTTAACTATCCCTTTAAATGATGAGTGGCTTGTAGCTTGTCAAGCTAGTTTTAAAGTAGTTTCCTCAAAGATAAACTGCTGCGATTACACAGAAAATATAAAACCAAACAATTTGTTACAGTATGTTATGAATGTGAACTGACGCTCTAGACCCCTGCAGAGCAGCACTGTATTTACAGCCATAATGACGTTAATAATGAAAGATCACTGAAGAAGATCAATTTAATTAGTGCTCCCTCTAGAGAGCCGCTTCAATCTACACTGTGGCTTTTTACAGTAAAATCATTACATTAAATTCAACACAGGATTTATTTTTAGTCACCTAATCACTCCAGAGCTTCACATTTCCTGGATGAAATAATCACATGACCAGCAGCTGAGACCTTGATGCTAGGAACGTTGCTTTAACGCTGCTTATAAAGTTTCGACATACTTACGGTTACAGTTTTAGGCATCCACTTAAAACCTGAAAAAAGGTTCAATTGACAGTTAATTCAATTGACCTCAGGAAATTCATTAAACAATTTTGACCTACTAAGTAAGACTAACATCCAGTATACTACATAGTATCCGGTACAAAGTATAGATTGCATCCTAAATGCCATACACTACACTGTGCATACTACACGATGCAAATTTAAAAAATAAATAAATTATTTAATACATTTTAGAACGCAGTGTTCTAATAGGTTGTTAAAAGCTAAAGGTGTGACTTTAATCTCACATATCTGAGAAAAGTCTGAATTATGGGATAAAAACTTAAATTGATAAGAAAATCCTTATTGCATGTTCATAATTTGCAGTTGTGAGAAATTTGCAATGCTAATGGGTTGTTAAAAGCTACTGTGACTTTAAATCTCACAATTCTGACTTTGTTTCTTAGAAATTCTGAGAAAAAAAGTCTGCATTGGTACATATAAACTCTGAACACTGTTTATATAAGTCACAATTTTGAAAAAAAAAAAAAAAAAAAAAAAAAAAAAAAAAATTATATATATATATATATATATATATATATATATATATATATATATATACACATATACATATAGCGCAAGTTTATAACCTGCAATTGCAAAATATAAATCCAGACTTTTGAGAACAAAATTTTTAATTGTTAGATATAAACAAGCTTGTTTCTGCAATAAATAGCCTAAATAAAAAAGCTAATTGTGATTGTTTATCTTACAATTCTAGCTTTGCTTCTCAGAATTGCAAGTTTATATCTCACAATTTCAAGTTACAAATTTGCAATAAGGCTTTTCTGAGAATTGTGAGAAAAAAATAAGCTTCAATACCAAACAACATAAAAACATTAAAACCACTACTACCCACTAAAAAGAGAAGGAGTGGGATAAACTTCTCAAAAGTATAATCTATGGTCATTACACATCCCTCCAAGCTCAGAGAATCAATATGAGGTCGGAGCTGGAGTCACATTTCAGTGGTGTTTATATACAGAGTTTATTCAAAGGAAACAGATCAATGGCCCTCTGCACCCCTGCAGTGAATGCAGCACTCTCACTGTGAGATCTGCACTTAAAGCTAAGAGCTCTTTATCTCCCTTTCTTTCATTTTCTCAAACCTGCATGTGGTCTCCACCTATTTTTACCCAGCGGGCAATCAGGCAGTGCTCTGTGTGACTACCGTGCGCATTACCGGTCGAGGGCAAAAACAGAGTCCATTAAACGATTGCCCCGCAGGTCATTGCATCAGCTATTTTAGTGAAGGCTTTCATGTTATTGAACCACATCAGAAGACCTCAATAATCCATTGTTCCTACTGTTTCTCTGAGATATGCTTCACAGTAATCGGACATAAATATAGTATGCAGGTTATATACATAGTAAAATTTCCATAAATATAAATAAATAAAATCAATAAATCATACTTTTTTTTAAATAAATATAAATATATATATATATATATATATATATATATATATATATATATAAATATATATATATATATATATATATATATATATATATATATATATATATATATATATATATATATATATATATATACACACATACATGTGTTAACGTGTCTTTAGAACAACATCATGGTGAGTAAATAATTTGAGTGAACTTTCCCTTTAATTGCATAGCACACCTGAGGAGGGTGGGGCTTACCTGTAGACAGGCCACACCTATTCCCACAGCACCAATAACGAGCAAGTGATCTGCCAGAAACTGCTCCAATTTAGTGATACAGCCGCCCTGTGAGAGACCACAGCATTGTTAACTCCTTCAGTTTAATGCATCATGTACTTTACAGTGTCAACACGCATATGTGGATGTGTAAATTGATTTATTTTGCAGACTGATGAAGAGTTACTGATTTTTTTATTGTGTGATTTACTAGACCGTATCGTGGATACTGCCACAACATATCACATAAAGAGTAAAACTAATGGCCCACTAGAGGCCAGTAAAACCAGTGTTGTATTGTATTATGCATCACGCCGGAGGTCAGTTCCCAAAGAATATATACAGAGAGCTTGGCAGCCGTTAACTGTAGTGTTACCTCACACTTTACAAGCTCATATATATGTTACCAGTCACACCTGCTTCGCTCACAGCTGTGCTTTCTTAGTCTAAATGACTCCCAAGGGGTATATCAAACACTTCATGATGATATGGTTCACAGGCGTATTGTAGCTCCCACAGACAATGAGGAAGCATCTAAGCATGTGTTTTGTAAAGCAAGTTAAGTACAGATGAATAAACATGTTGCGTAAATGTTGCGTGGGGGTTGATTTGAGGTTAACCGTGTCTGACCCACCTCCACCTTGTAGATATTCGAGGGGTGGTCTCTCTTTCCACACTGAGGGGTGATGGTCTTACAGCAGCTGTCAGGGACCAACCGCTTCTCTGCTTCCGGGGACATGATGTACACGCTGTGCGTCCAATCAAAGGAGTTGTTGCTTCCACAGCACTTGAACTAAAAGGTAAAAGTGAGGGAGTTATGGTTAGTTAGGATCAATTAGGATCAGTGTGCAAAGTGGTCTGGTATTTTAAAAGTATGAAGTACCTGTATTTTTGCACTTTGTTCACAGCAAGGATTTTACATGACATTTAGAGCGAGTAGATTGCCGAGTGCATCTAGTTTAAATTAAAGTGCTGGTAGTCCAAAACAATAAAATAAATTGAAAATATAGCATTTTATTTTAGTATAAAACAAATACATGAAGATAAAATTAACATTGAATAAATAAATAAATAAAAACTAATTAAAAATATTAAATATAAAAATATTTTAAAAAAGCATGAAATAAAATGAAAGCAAAATTGTTTTTTTTAAATAAAATAAAGCTACTGAATTTCCCACTTCTAGCAGTGTTTTGAATAATTTACGTTCCATTACCATCGCACCAAAACCGTAATACAATTTAAAAGTAATTTGCCCTATCCACATACTCTTGTTTTTCTCTCTAATCTAATTATATAAAATGCTCAATATACTAATTCTGAAATTTGTGTTCACAGCAAAAACCAGAGGTGAAAAGGCCTAGAAACATGCTGGGATTTCTCACATCCTGCTGTAGTCTGTCCACAGATTGAGTGATGCTCTCTTTTCCAGGTTGGGCATAGTTCTCCATCATCGTCTTGCTCAAGTGCTGCTTCAGCTCTTCACTCAGCTGCGAGAGACCGAGAGAAGAAAAACACAGAGAGAAATGAGCAAAAAGATAGAGAGTGAGCAGTATGCAGTGTCATCTGTCAAATGTCTCATCTCACCAGTCAGGTACAGTCCTACAACTAGATCCATCATAAAAGCAATTTGGAGGTTGGTTTAAACTTTAGAGCTTTGTTTTGTAGCAATATAGTCTAAAAGGGTGTCTAAGTTCACTCACCGCCTGGTAATAAACGTAGGCCAGAACACCAGCCACCAGTTCAATTAGGAAGATCAGAAGCAAACAGGAGAAGTACTGTGGGAAGACAGGAACCAATGAACAATACAAATACAATTAATGCACAAAAAAAAAAAACTACATCCTCTTCAGAAAACAGGAAATCCAGTCATTGCCACTCTAAATATGCTATACAAACTGTAAAATACTGATGGCATAATTATCCATGGAAAACACACATGAAATCAGAATTCCTATTATACTAGTTATTATGGAAAGTCATGAACATCATGGGGATGTTCTATAAAACTAAAATTGAATTAATGAAAGAAATATGAAAACAAACTGAATAAATAAATAAATAAATAACAGTAAATAAATGTAACTTAAGCTAACATTTGATTTAACTGGATTCATTAAACAAAACGTCGCCTAAAAACAATAAAAAAAGTACTATGGATCTTTTGTTCAGAAAATGTTCAATTATTTAGTTACATTTGCGTTTCATCTGTCTTTATCAAGGACAATTTTAAATGGCTTCCCTCTAAAAGAAACAGTTTTTCAACAGGGTTGTTTATTCACACATCAACAATCAACATTCAAAATGCTTCAAAAAGTAACTATATTTTCCCTGTCATGGGGATAAAGTAAATAAAACTGGTTTCAAAGAAATTTCTTGCTCAGAGCTGGCAGAGGTGAAGATGCCTGACAGATGAAAATAAAGCAATAAATGACTAAACTGAATAAGCCGTCACAGTTTATTGTGGGGAGAGAGAGTGGGTGATAACAACCCCAAATCTGGCTTTGAAAACGTTTACAGGGAAATATTTCTAGTGGTATAATTGAAAACAAACCAAGCAACAAACAGAAAAAATGTTTTCAATATTATACATAACTCAAACTCACCATTCTGTGAACACACTGATTTCTATTTTAATTGCACTGCAAGTACTAAAGTTAAACTGAAAAGTCATTTTCCATCACTAATAGCACAACACAACAAAATTAGCACAACATAATGAATTTAGCACAACACTACAGAAGATGTACAGAATTTGTTATGCACTACTGTGGGCCATCACACTAATCAGCAGAATTAAATATAAGCAAAGAATAGAAATATTAAATTACGCACCGAGACTGTACCCAAGAACCACAGACCCAAGAGATGCCACAAAACAGGAGAAAAAGGCCCCGTTTACACTGTCAGTTAAATGTGACCCAATTCCGATTTTTTGCTCATGTGACACAGATCGGATTCATGCCTCATTCATATGTGGAAATAAATCGGATATAAAATCGGATGTGTGCCAATGCGACTGTCATGTAAACATGTGACAATTTGTTACTTCTTCGCGGTTTAAGGACGTTATATGGGACCCATGCTGGCAAAATGAGTGTAAATGCGCATGAGCTATTTTGAGCTACAGGCAAAAAAAAAGTGAAAATGTCGATTTTGAGGTTTTCACAAAAAATACTTCATTAAGCCCTCGTTTAGCGATCCCAATGCTCCAAATAGTAATTAAACATCTAAAAGTATCTTTAATTCTATATTTTCTGAGAGGATTACCTTTTCTCTGCTCGCTTCTCATGCTGACTGACACCTGAAGAGCGCGCATAATGGCGCGCGATCCCGATAAATACACAGAATTACAGTATTTCAGTATTGCCGTAAACATAATATGTTCTTGTAACGAGTGGGGCGGGGCCGAGAGCTGTGGGAACAGAGCGAGGCTGGTGGAGTTAATGATAATGAGCGACACCTGCGCCACTCAGCGGTCTCGAGTCCCACGGAGGAGCGACGACAGTGCCAGACGAGAGAGGACCAGGCCTGGACTTTATTTTGTGTTATGTGTGCGGCAGTCGTCCGCGAGGGGCTGCCGCATTACTTTTAAAGACAATTTAATAAATAAAATAAACACAAATGTTGGCCTGTTCCCGCCTCCTTCTGCCCATTCTACGAACTGTGTTACAGTTCTGTCTTAAGTGAACGCTTGGGGAACTGATGGGAAAAACATCTGATGTGTAACTTTATATGATTCGTGCATTACAGTAGGCTGTCTTTCTCAATGTTATCTATCAATAAAAGAAAAGAGGGATCACTCATAGCACTTCATTGAACTGCTTTTGTAGTTTTAATAATCAATTTATTTGTAATGAACACACTGAAGTGATTTTTACATTTGTTTTTCATAGGCTATATGAATGCTTTTGTTTAGATGTAAAATGATAAAGGTAATGCATTATTTGTTTCTTTCTAGGCTACTGTTTTGTTTTTTTGCCTCTGTTCTCATTTATAATAGGAAAGATAAAAAAATAAAAAAGCAGCTATATTGTGATTATTAATAGATTAGCCTAATTATTAATAAGAAAAGAACTGGAGGAAAGCTTTAATCTTTCTCATAATCAACCTTGCTGACTCTATATTGACTTTAAACGCGTGTAGCAGTCATTTTTTGTCCGATTCCAAAAAAAATCATACATAATTTTGAAGGACTTTTAATGGAGGATGTGAAAAAAATAAAAACTCATTTTTCACATTTGCTCGACTCGTTTTGTCAGCACAGGTCACATTATTCTCGGGAGGAAGCACGTGTAGAGGCGCTAAATGACAACGCATGCGGGATGTTTCAGATGGTATGGCAAGTGTAAACGCATGAATCGGATATGGGTCACAATTGAAAGAACGTGTAAATGGACAGCCAGAAAAATCAGATACAGGCAACAAATCGGAACTGAGCATCAAGACCTGCAGTGTAAACAAGGCCAAACTGTTTGTCAAAGTGGATGTGTGAGAAAAGAATAAATTAGGGCAAACAAATACAAATACACTGTACACACACACACATTCATATATTTGCCAATTCTCTTCTAGAGGTACAAAATAAGGACAGGAGGTCCAATGTAATTTATATAAACACCAACACAAGCACTGAAGCAAATTAAATGAACCGATTCAAGGTTATTCAAACAAAACAGCGCACCAAGCAGCTGTTAACCTCATGGCAGCTGTCGCGTGTGGACATTTATGCATTTATATGTTTTTCCCATAATGCAATGCACTCAGATCAGACCAAGGCAGTATCCTCATTACTAATTCCTAGCGTGGTGGCGTTCCTCCGTAGATTCCTACATCTGAGAGAGAGTGGGCTATAAATAGCACTGCTGCAGTGGCAGTCACAACCTTGCTTGTCTCCTTCTCCCTTTCGAACAAACACAAGGTACTCTCTTAAAAAAATAAAAAAAAAAAAGGCAAGAAAGCAGATGCCTGTCAGCTCATTTGTCACGGCTGCCATGGAGCCGGTTCTGCTTTGTCTATGGACACTCAGTGCCGCCCACCTCGACTTACAAGCGACAATAACTGAGATGACCAAAAAGAGGCCGGGATCTAGAGCAATTATATCTAATGAGTGGAGCACAATGGATAAATTGGCACAACATGATGTCCTCTCATTCATCTCTATTCTCTCACCGTGGACAGACAGCTCCTCTGCTCACGTATGACGGCACAGCAGCCCAAGAACCCGGTGACCATCACCAGCCCTCCTGCCAGGATCAGGATGTAGGCAGACACGGCGAATGTACTGGAGGCCAGCAGGCTCAGGTACTCTCCTTTATCGACCAGCGTCCAGATCCCGACACCCATCACCACCCCGCCGCCGATCTGGAAGAGAAAAATACATCAAGATAAGAGAACGCTTGCTCTAATACACATATTACAAGTTTAAAGGGTCAAATAAAATGAAACAAAACTCAAAATGTCCCTCTTAGTCCAAAAATGCTATTTATCATGAGTAAGCCACAATAACGGCTTGTTCTGAACATCCAGAACTTTATGATGAATATAAATACACATGACAGCACACATGTAGAACCTTTCACAATGAAATGTTTGCTTATTGAAGAATGGGGCAGCACACACACACAAATTATCTGTTTAATTCTAAGGGTCAGGAAGATAGTGGAAAAATTATTTTATGAAATGTAATTTTACATTTGAACTATAATGTATATATATTTGAATTTATTAACAAAATTTATATATATAAAAAAAAAAAATTTAATATATATATATAGCTATATAAGTTTTAGTTTTAGTTACTTTTTCTTATTTGTAAGTCGCTTTGGACAAAAGCGTCTGCTAAATGACAAAAGTAAAAAAGTAAAGAGTGTAAAGACCATCGACTCTACCGTGCGACTCCACCGGGCAGGGACACCGGCAAGGGATAGTAGTAGCTTTTTATTTAATTTTTTCATTGATATGTTTATTATTGAAATGTTGTTGTTATATGCATGTGTTAATTTTATTTTATTTCTTTATTTTCTTAAATATGTGGGTAGATAGTATTTATAGAGTTGTAACTTTTTAGTTTTAGTTACTTTTTCTTATTTGTAAGTCGCTTTGGACAAAAGCGTCTGCTAAATGACAAAAGTAAAGTAAGTAAAGTAAAAGTATATAGCCAGGACAATTTTTAATATAACTCCGATCGGATTCCTCTGAAAGAAAAAGGTCATATACACCCAGGATGCCTTGAGGGTGAGTAAAACACAGGCTAATTTTTATTTTTGGGTGAGCTAACCCTTTAAGAAATAATGATGACAAAAACAAGTCTTCAAATTATAGACAAAAATAAAGACAAAAACTGTAGTTTTGGATAGATGGCTAGGGACAAACAATGATGAGAAAGTAGCTAGAGTAAAAAAATCCAAAAAACAATGGCGTTAATTATACGCATCAACAGAAACTCCTGTTTCAAATGATAAACAATTATTTCATCGTTTGACAGGCATGTCATTATTTAACCAACTCAAATAATCATTCATTTACCCTGAGATTTCAGCACAGGTTAATTATCCACCTGTGTGGTGCTGTGCAAAGTAAAGACGCCATTAATCTACATGCATACACACTCATTTATCTGTTTCTCAGATCTATCCAAGTCGGAAAGCAAGGAAATTCCAAAAAGACTCCTCACTTCCAGCTCTTTCCATGACACTCTACTTCCAGTGCCAAACTCAAACAACAACTATCCTTAAGTCCCATTGTCTCTTTAATGCTCCCTGGGGCTGCTAGCATACGACAGACAGTGAGGACTCTGAGTTTGAGGAGGAAATTTCTTTATAAAAAAAATTAACATTTAATGAATCACTAGAGTATATGCTTAATATATTTCAGAGGTTAAGCTTTAAAGGAATCGTTCACCCAAAAATGAAAATGAGTCATTACTTACTCACCCATGACTCTTTTTTCCATGCAACACAAAAGGTGAATATTAAGATAGTGAATAAGAATTGTGAGTGAGGTACAGATTTAAATACATATGGACCACTTTTATGGTGCTTTTGTGTCCTTTTTCAACTTTGAAGCATTGTAACTGCATTAAAAAACAACCAGTGCATTATTCAGAACTTCTCTATTTGTGTTCCACAAAAGAAAGTCAGTCATACGAGTTTGGATTGACATGAGCGTGAGGAAATTATGACAGAATTTTATTGTGGGTGGACTATCCCTTTAAATCAGTGGATATATGCACAGCATTATGGTTGAAGGTGTGGCTCTGCATCATTTCCTGGACTTCTCTTTGTTGGTCCAGGATTTATGGAATAAATCCATCTGTCTGAAACTGCAGTAGAGATGTAACTGAATTTAATTAAATAATACTTCATACTGAGAAATGCTTTTGCTCAGACAGCAGGTTTGTCTTTCTCAACTCAGAAACAAATTCAACTCTAGAGGGCACTGTACTTGTTGAGCCAATGCACAGGTTGGTGGGAAGTGGAAGTAAGAGGGGGAGGGGAACAAGAGCGAGAAGATGATGGGACAAAACTCAGCTTTAAGTTATGATATGAACGTCACGTTTTTTCATTCACAAAAACATGTTTTCTTCAATCTCCTTGTCATTTGCCTCTCACTGCATTTGATATTTCAGAAGAATGCTGCCGATAACAGAATATGGAAATAAAACATTGTTTTATGCATGACAAAATGAAACAACAACCTAAAATCAACATTATAACTTTAAACCGTTGCTTCAAAATACAATCCATAATCCATAATATTGCTTCTTCCAGTGAAAAAAAATAAAAATCAATCCCCTGTTGTCCTCTCACATCAAAATTCAACGCAACATTCATTTAGAACTGTTTTTTGGACTGTTTTTGCTTGTAAACGGTGCTTGAACTATGCATATTTCTCTCTTGATTCCGACAAAACAATGTTTTAACTGGAGAAAGCAATATTATGGATAGAGTATTGTTGTTTGAAGCTAAAATATTTCAAAATGGATTTGTTTCTGACAAACACGCAGCTTTTCACTTCACAAGATGTTAATTGATAGACTGGAGTAATGTGAATTACTTGTGGATTATTGTAATGTTTTAATCAGCTGTTTGAACTCTCATACTGACGGCACCCATTCACTGCAGAGGATTCATTTGGTGAACAAGTGATGTAATGCTAAATTTCTCCAAATCTGTTGCAATGCAGAAACAAACTCATTTGCATTGTGGATGGCTTGAGGGCGAGTACATTTTCAGTCATTTTTAATTTTGGGGAGTACTAATCCTTCAAGTAGAAAAGTTGATCTGAGACTCACCCAAAACAGGAAGTTGAAAACAAAGAGGAGGTACTTGAGACAGACCGTGATCCAGTCGCCCTGCTCATCCTTATACAAGCTGCCCATCTCTCCTGTTGGTAAAAGAGAGAAAAAAGAAGTGGAACAGAAGAGAAGTTCTCATGGTTGCTCACTCTTTGTGAATTTACAAGGCAAAATGGGAAAAGGACAAAGAAGAGGAGGTGGGCAGAAGCGTAAACAGGCTTTTGGAGAGATGGCAGTCAAACACTGTTCTTTTCCTTGACATGTTAATTAACAGCTGTGGCCCATGGGTTTCTGCCACAGACAGACGACATGCTCACGTCTCAGGGCCTAGTGTGGAGGCGGTGAGTGTCAAAACAGCAGCCATGTATGGCCGATAAAATGAGGGTGTTTGGTTTGAAATGGTTGAAAACAAAACAAAACTACACACAGTCCAACCCACACTGCTGGTTTGAAAAATCTTGAGGACACTGTATGCAGCACCAGATTAGAAATGTGACTGACACGTTCTGTTCCAAAACACAAAATTAGACTGCAGACTTTGTCTTATAAAAAATCCCTGCTATAATGGATTTTATAGTCTGGATTTTCACAGTAAGACTTATCGATTTCTTTCGGATACTGAGGCATAAAGAAGTTGTTCAGAATGACTGCGGGGACATATTGATTTGCTGATCACGTGTAGTAAATGTATGGAGAAAGGCCTCGCTGTGTGTCAGTGGTAATCACTTAGAGTGCTTTATCTAAAGGGTTATCTACCTTTATTTAGCAGTAAATACAGATTTTTTATGATGGTGATGGACTCCAAATGCAGAATTTGGAATTAGGATTTAGTACAAAATAATGTTTTATTCATTGCATTTGCATTTATTATTCACCTCACTGTGAATGTCTGCCTGATAAAGACAAACTATCCTCTCGTCCATGCTGCTGACAGACCGGTGGCTTTGGTTGGGATTTGGAACACATGCAGGCTTTGTGTCGTTATGGGTTACCACTTATGGGTTTCTGTTTCAAGAATTTTAAAGGAAGCCAGGTCTTCTTATTTACTCCATATACTGATTTACTTCAAAAATGCTGTAGCCTATTATTGAACCACATACTGATTTACTTCAAAAGAAATGTTGCATTATTAAAACATTTCAGAAAATATTAAGCTTTAAACCAAACCAACAGATTTTTTTTCTTGAAAAACATACCATAAAATATACTGCTAACATAATAATATAGGTGCTATTAAAGGAAACTTTCACATATCATCAAATGTAATGTGTAATGGGGGGATTTAACACCTTTTTGCTATTTTTTCAACAAACTGTAAGGGTTACACTTTTCAAAAAACAATTTTAACAAAGTACACACTGCTGAGAAAAAATAATAATAATCTGGTTTGCTGGTCTCTGATAGGAAGAGGTTTCAACAAGCCTACCAAAACATTTTTGGGTTAAGTTAACTCTGTGAAGTTAACGTAACCTCTCTGTGTGTTTAGGTGGTTTACTCGCCAACGAGTGACACGTTGACTCAAAAAACACATTTTTTTAAAGCCATGGATGCTTTTCATTTCTGAGCGATGTGACTAAACAGCATGATAAATTACTCCTCTGTGCATTTCAATTATTTCGATTCACGTTATTATCCTCTTCCTTCCTTCAACACCCCACATAATGAACATGCAATGGTGGTTGTCCCAAAAAAAACTAAAGAAAACGTGGTGATTCAATGCAGCCGATTCCCTTTCTTTCCTCCCCCGGACTTTGGCCTTATACTTTACCGAAAAACGCATCAATGTTTCTCAGTTGCGTTGATCCTGCGACACTTTCCGTGCTCAAGAACGTCAACAAAATAAAACTGCGTGGTGTGATGCACACTTTAGTATTTTTGTCTAGAACCACCTGCTCTAATGCCTCGTTTGGGACAAGCACCAAAAACAGCGTGTTTAAACTTACCTTAACAGTAGATAGAGGTCTTTCCCCCAGGCAGCAAGGCTTGTTGCTCCGCAGGCGCATGTCCAGTCGGCGGGGGTATCGGTGGGTCAGCGCAGGATGCGAGGAGGAAATGCAGCTACAGCCCGCCCCTTCATTTCATGAGATTAAATACAGCGAGCTGTTCATCTTCAAAGGCTGCTCGTGGACTAATAACAGTTATTAGTGCTTTTAAGTAAGTTGCTTTGTCCCATTCTTTGAAAAAAACAACAGCAATCGTTTTCTCGCCTGGGGTTAAATTTGAACTGTAGCCTACTCACGTGATCTGCAAACGTACAGTGATGTTGAACAGGCTACTGAAAATACAGGTACATCTAAAAAAAATTGAATATCGTGAAAAAGTTCATTTTTTCTTGTAACTTATTTCAAAAAGTGAAACTTTCATATATTTTAGATTCATTACATGTAAAGTAAAACATTTCTAAAGTTTTTTTGTTTTAATTTTGATGATTAGAGCTTACAGCTCATGAAAGTCAAAAATCAGTATCTCAAAATATTAGAATATTTACATTTGAGTTTCAATTAATGACCATCCCTACAGTATAAATTCTGGGTATCTCTTGTTCTTTGAAACCACAATAATGGGGAAGACTGCTGACTTGGAAATGATCCCGAAGACGAACACTGACACCCTCCACAAAGAGGGTAAGTCACAGAGGGTCATTACTGAAAGGTGTGGCTGTTTACAGAGTGCTGTATCAAAGCATATTAAATGCAACGTTGACTGGAAGGAAGAATTTGGGTAGGAAAAGGTGCACAAGCAACAGGGATAATCGCAAGCTAGAGAATAGTCAAGCAAAGCTGATTCAAACACTTGGGAGAGCTTCACAAGGAGTGGACTGAAGCTGAAGTCAGTACATCAAGAGTCTCCACGCTCAGACGTCTTCAGGAAAAGGGCTACCAAGCCACTTCTGAAACAGAGACAACGTCAGAAGCGTCTTACCTGGGCTGTGGAGAAAAAGAACTGGACTGTTGCTCATTGGTCCAAAGTCCTCTTTTCAGATGAAAGTAAATTTTGCATTTCATTTGGAAATCAAGGTCCCAGAGTCTGGAGGAAGAGTGGAGGCACATAATCCATGTTGCTTGAAGTCCAGTGTGAAGTTTCCACAGTCTGTGATGATTTGGGCTGCCATGTCATCTGCTGGTGTTGGTCCACGGTGTTTTCTGAAGTCCACAGTCAACGCAGCCATCTACCAGGAAATTTTAGAGCACTTCATGCTTCCTTCTGCTGACAAGCTTTATGGAGATGCTGATTTCATTTTCCATCAGGACTTGGCACCTGCCCACACTGCCAAAGGTACCAAAAGCTGGGTCAATGACCATGGATACTGTGCTTGATTGGCCAGCAAACTCGCCTGACCTGAGAATCTATTGGGTATTGTCAAGAGGAAGATGAGAGACACCAGACCCAACAAGGCAGATGACCTGAAGGCCGCTATCAAAGCAATCTGGGCTTCCATTACACCTGAGCAGTGCCACAGATTGCCTCCATGCCACGCCGCATTAATGCAGTAATTCATGCAAAAGGAGGCCCAACCAAGTATTGAGTGCATAGAAATGAACATACTTTTCAGAAGCCTGACATTTCTGTTTAAAATATCATTTTTTTTATTGATCTTATGTAATATTCTAATTTTCTGAGACACTGCATTTTGGGATTCCATTATCTGTAAGCCATAATCATCAACATCTCAAGAAATAAAGGTTTGAAATATTTCACTCTGTGTAATGAATCTATATAATATATGGGTTTCACTTTCTGAAATGAGTGACAAAAAATATTGACCTTTTTCACGATATTCTAATTTTTTGAGATGTACCTGTAATGACATTTTAACAGAATGCAACTGTAAAAACCTGTTAATCTTTAAGCTGTGAAACATTTAGGTCTGAATTTAAAGGGATAGTTCATCTAAAAATGAAAACTCTCCTTCAGGTTGTTCCAAACACAAAATAAGGTTTGTTTTAAGAATGTCCAAATTTTTTATTTTATTTTTTCATACTATGGAAGTCAATGGCTACTGTCAACTGTTTACTGTTTGATTCTTCAAAATATCTTCTTTTCTGCTCAACAGAAAAAAAAAATTAAAAAAATGGAATGACGTAAGTGTGAACAAAAGACAGATTTTTCATTTTTTTTGGGTGAACTACCCCTTTAAGATTTATGTAATTTAATTGCATGTAAAATTCCAATTATATTACACAGTTATAACAAACTTAATATGATGCATATTTTTCAGTCATAAATGAAAACAGGTAAGAAACAGACCCAGATGTTATCTAAAATAGTTTATTATGAATTATTTGCATCTATTTGATTTCTTTTAAATAATTCATAATTTTCAAAATGCATTTATTCAAACTGCTTAACATCAGCGTAAATATGTTCATTGTGAAAACAAGTTTGAACATGGTATGAACATGTCTAAAATATTTCTAGCTGCATGTGGAACAAGCAACATAACTTGTAGTATGAATTATTAGTAATGAATGAAAATGTTATCTTATAACATGGAGAAAGTTTATATTATATTTTATATATTATATTTATTATTATATTTATTCATATTTATTGTATTTTAATCATGTATTATTATATGAGTAGCGGAGAAAGTGTATATTATATTTTATATCTTATATTTATTATTATTATTTTATTAAAATGTATTATATTTTAAGCATGTTATTTGAGTCAAAATCATATTATTATTCATCTGGAAATGGGCATTCCCTACACAAACAATCATATTTGTTGCAAACATGTTTCTTATTTGTGTAATCATTTATGTTCAACTAGACTTTTTTATGTTGCATTTATGTTTTTCATGTTTAAAACATTATTTTACAGTCATGTTAGCTTTGAGAAAGTATAGGTTTGTCATAAAGGTTCTTTTAATTATTTTAAGTACCTACATCGGTCAATGTCCCCCAGCTGTGATGAAAGCAAAGACAAGGCATGGACAAAGTAAATTATGCTTCCCAATGGACGTCAATAGCATTTCACATTATGGAAATAATCCTGACAGTTTCTCAATGCACGCAGCTTGACTTTCTGTTGACTCTCCATGATCTTGAACACCAGTTGTACCCTCTGCCCTTTTGTGCACAGAAGTTCCTCTGTGGCCTTTCTCTTTCAAACCTCAATCCCAGTAACCTAATAAAGTCAAAACCCCATTAGGAGAACACACGCCGCCATAGGCAGCGGATATAAGCTGCAGTCACCTGTCTGTAACACAGTTTTCTAGCTGAAACAGCATTAGAGAGGAAAATATTATCCATCACGTCTGAATTAATGGTAAGAGTCTACTGAGAGAGCAAAGAAACCACTTAAAGTGAGAAATGCCATCGCTAATCTGTATTCTGGCTCTATTAGGACTCCTAATGGAAATGAACACAAACTAAAGCACATTGAATTTGAGATTAGAGTTCTGCATCTTCTATCTGTTTTTCCTGATAAAACGTCTGTTGATCGACAATAGACTGGAAAGTTTTAATTCTGGGAGTCAAATCAGATGGAAATCCAGGTACAAGCGGTGACACGAGGGACAACAAACATACAAACACCGAGAAGATGTGAAGAAAGGATGACATTAACAATGCAGCAGATGACAGAGAACTTTGAAAAGGAGCTCAGCCTATTGAACTGATGTTTATCCTTTTGAATTTGTCTCATTGTGATTCCCACCTGGTTCTGTCTGGTTTTGTCTGCTGCTCCCCTGTTATTTTATTGTTGTGTCCTCATGCCGTCCTCAGTTCTAAGCTATTAAATGCCACCTTCATGGCGGACGGCAGGAGTTTGTGTGTATATGTGTGAACGGACACATGAAAATGGTCCTCAGGATAGTGAAAAGGACAAAAGAAACCTACTGACTCAGATTAGAAATGTACACGCACACACTTCCTCCAAGTTTCAGAAAAGACTTTCATTTAGCAGACCAACAAGGCCAAGGACAATCCTGCTGTTTCAGGACCGTTTCACCACACAGATAAAAGACATGCAACCAAAAAACAAACCGTTTGGTCATTTTTTAAAGGAATAGTTCTCCCAAAAATAAAAAATAAATTGTTGAAAATGCACACACGCACGGGCCATTCAAGATGTAGATGAGTTTGTTTCTTCATCAGAACAGATTTGGAGAAATGTAGCTTTACATCACTTGCTCATCAATGAATCTTCTGCAGTGAATGGGTGCCATCAGAATGAGAGTGTAACGAGACGTGAAACGTGCGGATCCATTTGCAAGGCTTTATTGAAAGACAAGGTCACAAAACAAGCAAGGTGCATGCAATGGCAAACAGGAACATCACAGGCAAGACAAAGAGTAATCCTAGGGCAAGCATGGGTCGACGATCGGCAAACAATATCCAACAGGGCAAGGCAGAGAGATAATCCAGGTACACGAGCAATAGTCCAAGAGAGGTGCTAACAGAGTCCGAATGGCAAGGCAAAGGGTAAATCCAGGAAACACTGGCAAGAATCAAAACACTAGAAAACAGGCAAGGCAAGGCAAGGCAAGGCCAACTACGTGGGCTCCGTAGAGTAGCTATCACTAGGAGAATGATATACGCTGTACAACACTCAGCAATGACAGAGGCTTATAAAGGCTTATAAAGTGTGTGATTGTGTGATCAGCCATGTAATCAGAGCAATGTGAGATTGGTGACAGCTATGTGTAGTCAGTGCAATGGATGATGGGAATTGTAGTCCAATGGTGAAGTACAACAGCGGTGTAATGCAAGAGTCCATGCGGTGAGCGGGTGACCTCTGGTGGTGAGTGAACGGAAGTTCATGGACCGGATTTGTGACAGACAGTCAAAAGAGCTGTTAAAGCATCACAATAATCCACATGTGATCAACATTATCAACAAACTGCATGTTTGTAAGAAACAAATCCATCATTAATGGATGATTTTAACTTTAAACCATCACTTCTGACCAAAATACAGTTAATAAGCCATAATTCAATAAATTATCCTCTCACATCAAAATCCACCAACATATATATATATAGAGAGAGAAAATATAGACTTGTTTTGGTTTGTAAATGGTGCTTGCTCTATTGGTGCATATTTCTCTCCTGATTCAGAAGAGATTACTTTTTCACTAGAGAAAGCAATATTATAGATAGATTTTAGTTGGAAGCAATGGCTTGAAGTTAAAAAACATCTTAATTATGGATTTGTTTAGTACAAACAAGCAGTTTATGGTTAACTTCCATTACTTGTGGATTACTGAGATATTTTTATCAGCTGTGTGGATTCTCATTCCGACGGCACCCATTCACCTCAAAAGATCCATTGGTGAGCAAGTGATGTAATGTCAAAATTCTCCAAATCTGTTCAGATGAAGAAACAAACTCATCTACATGACAGCCTGAGGGTACATTTTCAACAAATTTTCATTTTTGGGTGGACTATTCCTTTCAGAGCGAGATAACACAACTGAAAGAAAAACATATGTGCAATTCAAGGTACTACTTACTTGACACAAACAGTCTCAATGCCAGAAAAAGAGCAACAGGCTTTTGGAAATTCAGAAAATAATTAGTGTTTTGCTGTTTGCTGCCCACATTTTCTCCTGGATATGTTTTAAGCGTGCATGAGTGTGTGTGTGTGTGTGTGTGTGTGTGAGATTGACAGTGTATGGTGTTGTGGTGCTGTGTGCGAGTGTGTGGTATTACTCAGCATGCGTGGGCATCCGTCCTTCAGTGTTATACATGAACAGCCCATGTGTTGGAAGTCCTCTCAGCAGGATACAATAGAGCGTACCTTTATTTCAGTCTAGTAGATCACACCATGAGCTCCATAACTGGGAATGCTCTGAAACCAGCACTGATTGAGTTTGTTTATTGTGTTGACATTTTCAGGACTAAGAAAATATAATTTTCATTGCTAATTCCACAATTTTGGATATTTGGAGAGGATATTGATCTTTCAACTCGTTGAGTATGTAAAATGTATGTTTGTGTGTGTGACAGGAAGATAAAGAGTATATGTTCTGGCCAGGACTGCCTCCCACATTAGCTCCAGGAATTACACAAGCAGATGAGTGGGTGGCATGTAAAAACAATGAGGGGGCCGTCGTTCGACTCCAAATCTAGAATCCCACACCTCTCTGTGTATACAGACACTTGTGATCTCGCTCCACTGTGGGCATAGATTGGCACAGACAACAGCGGCTGGTAAACTTTCTTCTGCGCTAACCATAAATAAATGCAAAGAATAAAGATTTTGTGAAAATGTATATATTTTTATGGGGGCGGTCATGTGCTGCAGTCTAAAAACAAATTAAATGCATTATCATAAATCAATGGATGTCTAATTATATATGCATGATGAAAATTATTCAAACAATAATCTATTTATCCTATATGAAATGTGAAGGCAAAAGCACAATGTAGAAAGATACAATAACGAAAATATAAGTATTTGTATTAAGTTGTGTTCAGTGTTATTTTAGTATCATTGAGATATAACTTAGAGAGAGAGAGTTTTTTTTATTTTTGTTTTAATTTTTATTTAGGTTTAGTATTTTTTATGTTAATGTTTGCCATTTTTATTATATGTCCATATAGTTTTTTATACATTTTTATTTCAGTTTTAGTTATTTCAGGACATTGAATTAAACTAAATGAAAATGAGAAATGTTGCTTTGCAAATATGTTTTTTTAATATTTTATAAAATGTTAATGTTAATTAAGTTAATGTTTATTTTATTGTTAATCTATTATTTTATTTTAAGTAAAAAAAATATCTATAGTTTTTTATTAATTTTTTTATTATTTTTTTATTTTAGTACATCAAGTTACACTTAATGAAAATATGGCTTTGACAACAAGCTGAAATAAAATATTTTTATATAGATTTTATTTTATTTTGTTTAATGTTCATTTTATTTTAAATAATGAAATATTTTTGTTACCTATAATAAGGTTACATTTATATATGCATGTATATATGTTATATATATATATTATATATGTATTGGGTTTCTGGGACTAAAAGCGTATGTAGAATTTTTCATGGAGCACATTCAAATAAGAATAGAAAATAAAATGTTAAAATGTTGTTTATCAGTTCTCATGATTAGCATTCTAAAGCCTTAAAAGTTAATTGCATTTAGTTATTTTTATTACTAGGGTCTCTGGGATACCCAACATACTGTAAGTCAAGTCACCTTTATTTATTAAGCGCTTTTAACAATACAGATTGTGTCAAAGCACTTAACCGTATCAAATTGGAGGATAGAGTGTCAGTAATGTATAATAATAAGATTAAACACTCAATTTTCAGTTAAAGGCATTTCATTATTGAATTAAGAGATGTCATTGTCTAGATCAGTTTAGTTTAAATAGTATCTGTGAAATCAAATTGTCGATAATCGCTAGAAATTAAGTGTCCCCAACTGAGCAAGCCAGAGGCGACAGCGGCAAGGAACCAAAGCTCCCTCTGTGACAGAATGGAGAAAAAAACCTTGGGAGACACCAGGCTCAGTTGGTGGGCCAGTTCTCCTCTGGCCAGGAGATGATTGTTTATTTATTGTTTACTTATTGTTTTAATTAAAATTTTAAATGTATAAATGTATTATATTTCTATTTTATATTGTTGCAATTTCTAACAATAATAGTATTATGTAGTTAGGTATTTTATTATATTTTAATTATTTTCTTTTAAGTAATGCAATATAGATTTTATGAACATTTTATTAAATTTATTCAGTTGAAATTTTGTTGAAACGAAATTTAGAAAAGGAGATTCTTACAACCTCAAAACTATCAAACTTGATATTTCACTACTGCCTATAGTTTTTTTGAAATATTTAAAGGTCCAGACAAGACGTGTATGGCCTTAGAAATGCCAAGGTCATGAGTTCGAGGGAATTAATTGATAAGATGTAGGCTGTACATTGAATGCAATTGCTTTGAATAAAAGCGTCTGTAAATGAAAAAAAAGTACATGGTTCAGCCTTGAAATGGACTAAAATGTAGTCGGCCTTGTGTCCTTTATTTTGAGAAAGTGGAGGTGCGATACTTGTGTGGGAGGCACTAATTCAGCTACTGATATCGCTCCAGTTCAGCACTCGCTGCGCTCGAGTTCAGTCAGCAGTCTTTCAACTCCAACTTTCAGCGCGATCCAGACGCACTTGACTGACCGCAAAGCCACGAAGTGGACAGCTAGGCTCCGATGACATGTTAAGAACTGAAAAATAATGGATCATCATGTTAAACCGAAATAAAAGATGCATCTAGTCTGTCAGACTCCGTGTAGCGCGGCGATGCGCAGCGGCAGGTGATGTGGATGCTGACGCGTCGGGGCTCAACTGGTCTCCAAGTGGCGCTTAGAACCTGTGGAAGAACTTTTGCACGATTGTCTTTCAGTAGGAGTCGGAATCATGGAGTTGAGGGACTATCCAAGAAGTCTTTATGACAATTTCAGTATTCGTTTCTATTTAGGCATTTATTGTTTATTTAACACAGCTGTGCAAATTAACAAATGGGTCGTTTTAAAATGCTAATCTAGTGTTGATTATTGCAGTACGTTTTAAAACTTTTCTAGGACATTTAGTGACAACACTTGTTCTCATCGAGTTAATCCGGATCCCGTTGGCTCGTATGGGACTGAGGCACTCATCGCGGTGCGTGCTCCTGCGGAGAAAGATGGCGGAGGCGGAGAGCTCGGAGGTAAGTCAAAGATTCCTTAAGTCATCTATAATACAGCAATGCTCGTCCAGACATTAATTTATCTACTTCTAAATCGCGTGAGATTCATTCTAGTCGCTCCCTATGTGTTTAAGTGAACGATTGCGTAAAATGACGCGCTGGTTTGGAGGTCATACAAATCAGGGTCCGGTGGTGTGTAAGACAGGCTAAAAACCCCAGTGAACCGAGCTGAGCAGAACACGTCCGATTTCCCAGGACAACGTCCTGAAAGCGATCACACAGACCACACCGAACGCTAAATATAGAGGTTTATATTAATATTTATGTTGCGCGTATTGGTTGCGTAAAGATCAAGCAGGCGGATATCAGATGCAAGATGTTATCTGAAATCTCGAACGCAACAGATTAGTCTATAAGTCGTACCTAAACGATACAGTAAGACGATAAAGTTGGTCGTGTGCTTGTTGAATTGAGCAGTCATTGCTCTTTTATGTAGTCTACTGGGTCATCGCGAGACGGCTGAGCGCTGTCCTTGGTGCTGCAGTATTTTGCCCCCTCCCCCTCCCCATCTCCATCTCCAGCTCATTAACATATTCACCTTTGCATACCTGATTTTAATGTTGACGTTGTTAATAGGTCACCAAATAACACACGCCCTGAATGGCAAGGTGAAGAAAAAACACAAGGTGAAAAACATCAAGTGCTTCGGTGTCTTCCGTCCATCTGCTTTGTTAATTGTTTTTCAAAACGTATTTTTACAGCTGTTTTTATTCTCAGTTTTTATTTATTTATTCTTTCTTCCTTTCTTTTTTCACTCACTCTATCACATGAAAAAAAAATCGAACTTAAAAAACATTTGCAGAAAAAGGTGCCTCAGTGCCTTTCATCCATCTGTTTCATTAATTGTTTTTCACACATATATTTCCAAAACTGTCTACTTTTTAATTGCTTTTTGGCATGTTTATTTATCACATGAAAAAAAAAAACCCTTGCAAATCCTTGAAAAAATCTTGCAGAAATTAAAAAAATATTAGCAGAAATATGCTTTTTGTCCATGTTGTTAATTGTTCTCCACATTATTTATTTATTAATTCATACATACAAACAAACTCTATTTTGTAAATTAGTTCTATCTATCTATCTATCTCATGGAAAGACACATTGAAAAATATCTAACTTAAAAAACATTTGCAGAAAAAATGCCAGTGTCTTTTTTCAATTGCTTTTTGACATTTTCTCAATTTATCACATGAATATTTGCAGAAAATAAACTGACAAAAATGACTAAATAACTGTTGATCTAATGACGTAAAACTAAATATCATAATGCCTCATAGCTCAAACAGTAGGTCATAATGTTAATAACACCAAGGTCAAGGCTTTAATTCCCAAGGTGTGCAAGAACTGATTGAAGTAGGAGTAAGGGTTGTTTTAGATAAAACTGTCTGCCAAATGCAAAAACATACTTATTAAACCAATAAGTGGTTATGTAGGACAGTGAGTCTATTGTTATACTATTGTCTTGACCAGCAGCGCCAGCAGCAGCAGCATCAGCGTATTTCCAATGCCCCCTCATCCCAGTCTTTGCAACCATCTCCACTACCAAAGCCAGTGACGTCCGTTCATCATGTTCCTCACCCCCCACACACACCACACGTCTCCTCGCTTTCTGCCTGTCCTGGCCGAGGCAAGATGGGCAAGCTACTCAACCCGGAGGAGATGACATCAAGAGACTACTACTTTGACTCCTATGCCCACTTTGGAATTCATGAGGTAACCGGAGTCCAATTTTACCATCAAGTATGATGATGTATGCAAGTCTAAGATGAAACTGTGTTTTTACATTGTTCATCTCTGTTGCTTTAAGGAAGGGAAAATATCAGGAAGTTGTTTCTGCTTTAGAACTTTTAATCACAAGCAGCCGATCTTAAGAACTTAAATACGTCACTGAAACTATCTTATAACTGAGAGAGCACACTTTTGATACCAGCGTATGTATAGCATAAGGGTCAAACTGGATCTTTCTGAAGATAAAAGAACATTTCTTGATATCAGAAAAAAGAAGGACAATAGTAAGATAGCGAGATGGAGAAAGGGAGAAAGAAAAGGAGAGAGAATTAGAGCGGAGGGAGAGGTTGGAAAGATGTGTATCAGTTAATCCCAGCAGGCTAAATGGAGACCTGTCTCTATAAAAAGAATCCTGGAGATACTGTGCTTTGTGTCCTATATATTGTCCTCCATAGCCCAGTCCAAGAGAAAAGGTGCGGAAACGAGGTATAAAAGTCATGGACTCGCAAATGAATTCGCAAAACTGCACCAGTAAAATATGTACACCTATACACTACCGATCATATATTTTGGGTCTGGTAAGGTAGTTGTAATGTACAAACATTAACGATAAGTTCAACAAAATCTAATTTAAAACTAAAGTTGTTTTTTTCCTCTCAATAGGAAATGCTAAAGGATGAGGTGAGGACGCTGACCTATAGGAACTCCATGTACCACAATAAACACATTTTTAAAGATAAGATAGTTCTAGATGTGGGCAGCGGAACAGGAATCCTCTCCATGTTTGCTGCCAAGGCAGGAGCCAAGCATGTATATGGGGTGAGAACTCAAATTACTCATTACAAGTATGTATGCTGTTCTGTAAAATATCTTTGAGTTAGAGGGCAACGTGCAGGCATTTCTGCAGATCTTACTCTTTTTTGTATATCGGGAGAGACAGAGTGGGAGACCATGCTGATAATATCAGTACCCTCTGGTCTGTAGTTAGATAACACTCCACTGATCCACCCACTAGGTCCAGTTTTAGTTGTGGTTTCATCTTTTCTAAGCCACACTAAGTAAAAGAGGTCTCTGATTCTGTCCAGAACACAAATACATATAAGCAGAAAGGGTTAACAGGTTCATAGATGTTTAAAATGTAAAAAAAAAAATGCATTTGCCAGATAGTGATAACATTTATCCATTTTTGTTTTTTCCATTAATTTTCTGTTAAACACACTTAGGCTTAGGGTAAGCAAGAATGAGACTTTTCCAGCAGAAAATAATGGTTTGAAAACACAAAAATGCAAATGCAAGAGAATGGGAATAATATGCATATGTAATATGCATAATACCAGCTGGAAACTGAAGTAGATGGCTGTGCTGATATCCAGAACAACAATATTACTGTGGTTTAGACAAAATATCGCCAGTTGCTCTGTCTATTTTTGCTCTGCCAACAAAAACAATTCCAAACAAAGCAATCTTTAATCTCCCAGCAACACACAAAAGTGATGTTCTTTTGAATATAACAGTGGTTTTGAACAAATCGGTTAAGTGAATGATTAAATGACTCACCCATAAAGGAGTAGCCACTTGTTTAGTTCCTGAATGAATCAGTAGTTTTGAACAAATCAGTTGAGTAAATGATTCAATGACTCATGCATAAAGAGAGTAGCCACTTGTTTCATTCCAGAGTAAATCAGTGGTTTTGAATGAATTAGTTGAGTAAATAATTCAATGACTGATGCATCAAGACAGTAGCCATGCAGTTAATTCCGGAATGAAGAGTTTATGAATGAATTGGTTGAATGAATGAATCATTGACTGGCACATAAAAAAGACACCTACTGGCAGAACAATGTAATTCGCAAAAAGAACCAATGAAACATCATTGCCACTAACACACAGATTGACAGTCTGGAGCATGCAAAGACAAGCAGATTGATACAAATAGTATATTCCACAAAATAATTTATAATAATTCTTTTTTTTTCTTTAAATATAAATCTGAATCCGATAAAATCAAGTTATACATGAAAAAAGTCTTCTACATGGCTTGAGTGCTAGAATGAATATGGTTCATTTGCATTAGTTACAACTACATTAAGAAGAATGTAAATACATTGATAGTTATGCTAATATAATTAAGCTAATTATCTTTTTTTTATAGATTGAATGTTCCAGTATATCAGAGTATTCTGAGAAAATCATCAAGTCAAATCACCTGGACAATGGTAAGATTTAGAATCCGCTGCTCATTCCTGTTAGGTCACAGCACAGTGTTTAGGTCTGATCTGCATTCATGTGTGGAATAGAAGAGTCATACTTTTTCCTGCTGGCAAGTGGAGTTCCATGACACAGGAAGCAGCATAGTCACTTCCTGTAGCTGACACTCTCCTCTTGTGCTGTGATGGCAGAAGTTGTTGTTTAGTTGTCCACAGCAGCTCTCATTAACACTGGAGAGCAGCAGGCGAGTGAGAACCTGAGTCAGCATTAGAGAGTCACTGCTGCACACACACACGCACACACACGGACACACACAAGCATGGTAGCTGGTCATTGGCAACTTGCCTTTGCAAAATGGGAAAAATGGTGAGGATGGGAAAAAGGAAGAGGGAGAGAAAGAGAATACCATAAAAAATCCAATCAAACATAGCTTTATATTCTCTTTATGGTTATTATTTTTTATGACTAAACACTGGGTTTGTAACCCATTTGATTTCTGTAATGTGACATTTATGAGTGAAGCAATAAATGTGGGGTAAGACTTCTTTTGATCCATTAGGAAAAACAAAGTATTGTTGTTATAAATATATTTAATTAGAATACAATATAAATTGTATTTAATATGCAAATACACTCAATAATAATTGTATTTACTATACATTTAATATTTAATTGTAAATTAAACTGAAGTAAGCTCATACATTTAGATTTTAGATTATAAATACAGATCATCTAATTTATATAGTAATTATAATAAAAATAAAATAATAAAATAAGATTATATTATGTGTTGTATTATGTATTTACACTACCAACAATATTTAAACTTAAAAATTTAAATGTAAAAACTATTTAAAAGATTTTACATAATTATAGATTATCTAGGTTCAATACTAATTATAATTATTAAATATTACATTATATTGACATTTATGAGTAAAACAAAATGTGGGGCGATACTTGATTTTATCCATTAGGAATGAAAAAAGGAAAACTGGAAATTTTGTTGTACCAAAAATGATCATTTTACAAATATATTATGGAATAAAATATAATATATTTAATATTTAATTGTACATTAAATATAACAAATAAGCTCATCCAATTACATTCTTTCATTTTGCAGTTATCACCATCATTAAAGGGAAGGTGGAGGAGACTGAGCTGCCGGTGGATCAGGTGGACATCATTATTTCAGAGTGGATGGGCTACTGTCTTTTCTACGAATCTATGCTCAATACTGTCATCTACGCCAGGGATAAATGGCTGGTTAGTGTGTGTGTGTGTGTGTGTGTGTGTTGGCTGTCTCAAGGCCAAGGTTATGTGACTAATTAAAATGTGAAGCATGTGTCCATGCTGAAAATAATCATTTATAATGGGAATGAGTGGCTAGTCATTGGGCTGCTGATGAATGTCTACCACTGAATGACAATTTGGTCCAGAGGACAAGTGGCTTGTTAGACATTTTTATGGTCCATTGAACAGGAAGGAAAAGACAGAATGATGTGAAGTCACTGGAATAATAGGAATGTAATCACGCATATGCCAAGAACACACTTTTGTAGATTAAAATTAATTATATCTTGTCACACTAGGACACTGCTGAAACTACCCTCATTAAACATCTAAAACCATTTAAAAGATTAGATATTAATAATAAACTTCCATGTTCCATGCTTTATGACCTCTTTATTTATAATGATAATATATTAAACATTTTAATAACCATTTAAAAGATTTTAGATAATTATAGATTATTTACTTTAGATAGTATAATAGATATAAAAAATATAATTACATTAAATTATTATTTAAAAGATTTTAAAATAATATTTTTATAATTACTACAATATTATTGTTCATTATTTTGTTTTATACTAGTGTTTGATGACCTCATGACCTATTATTTATACTACTCATAATATTTATCCTTTTATAAATTCTAATTTAAAAATATATTAAATTATTATATTTATTATGCTATTATTTATTGATTTTAGATCATTTTAATAATTATTAAAGTGGATTCCATATTGTATTATTTTTAATCCATATTATATTGTGTTTTGTGTCCTTTTATTTATGACCTATCATTTTATGACTTATCAAATTCTAATTTAAAAATAGAAAAATAAACTGGACATACTTCAAATACCCATTCATCTTTTTCAGATGTGACATCTGTAGATTTTCTTTACTGTCATTTTTCAGAAACCTGGTGGTTTCATGTTTCCAGACAGAGCGACATTGTACGTGGTTGCCATTGAGGATCGGCAATACAAAGACTTCAAAATCCATTGTGAGTACTCTCACACACACACACACACACACACACACACACTTACTGCCAAGAGTCAACAGGCACTGCATCAAATGATCATTTAATACTGTATCATATCTCTTTCTCGCTCTGCAATGTGGCTTGATCAGTGTCTCGTTTTGGATCCCTCACTTTTATTTAGCTTAAAAAAAAGAAATGAAAAACACTAGGAAAAATTCCTGTTGGGTTCCATTACTCCCCCGCAGCAAGAGGTTTGCTTTTTCTCCCTCCTTCTTGTTTTGGATGGAAGTCTGAGATTGGCCTCAGCCTAACGCTCATGTGAGGGGATATAATCAAATGCTGCCAGAGACAGAGGAGGCAGGAGTCTATTTTAGGGCCGACCAGACAGAGCCAGACAGACATTCTACTTTTCAGAGTTTCAAAAAGTCTTAAAAATATATTTTCTCTATGCTTGCAGGGTGGGAAAACGTCTATGGTTTTGACATGACATGCATTCGGAACATCGCTATGATGGAGCCCCTGGTGGACATAGTAGATCCTAAACAAGTCGTGACCAACTCCTGCCTCATTAAGGTACCAGTATGTGCTCTATATGTGTGTATACATGAGCAAGATCTAAACTGAATCATAGTACTGATTGACTGCGTGATAGGCTACTTTGGACCATATGTAGCGTGGGTGTTACGTAACAATAATTCACAGTAAAGAGCGCCTGATGACAGCGTGGTAACGTGTGTTCATCTCAACACATGCACAAACACCAATCATTCATTTAAATTAGAGTCCTCATAGGATATAATGCTAATAACCTCATCATGTAGGTAATTTGAAGGCATGTATTTTGTAATAAAGCATCTCATGCTATACAGTAGGAAAGGGGAGGAAAATAAATTAAATTACAAATGAGATTTCTTTAGTATCTCAATTATTTCTTCTACATGGGACTAAATTCATAATGTAATATAATAGTCACGATCTGCTACTGCATTGGAGCGAAGGAGTGAGGAACGCGGAGAATTCTCACAATCATCAGTCTTTAATAAACAAACCAAGGGTAACACAGGCCTGGCTGGAGACACACATAGCACAGCTTGATGTTCAAGATCCGACAAGGAAACATAGGGCAGACAACACTTTAAATACATGACTAAATGAGGGAAACTGACCAGACACACCTGGAATCAATGAACCCATTAGGAGCAGGAACAGGAAGAAAACCAAATATGGGCATGTCACACACAAGGGAAAACTAGGTCAATGGGAGCAAAACACACAGACAGTTCATATTATATTATAGTCAGGAATATAATTATTATTAAGTCACATTATCTAAAAGTATATAATCTCAATTATTTCTCCTAAACAGGAATTAGATTAAATTAATAATATAATTAAGGAAAATAAGGAATAAGATAAATAAGGAATAAGGAATAAAATAAAATATACTTCAAACCTTTTAGCTGCTTATTTGAAATAATTTATAAATCTTGCAAATGGTAATTTCTACCCATTAAAATATTTTACAACCTGACATAATTGGAAAATGTTTAATGTCAATTTTTCCATGATTTTATTTTATTATTTTTTAAGATTAATAAATTTCCATGGGTTTGTCACTTTTTTTTATTAAAATAAGAAATACATCTTCGTTTAGACATTACAGCATAGTTTGTTGTTTGTTTTTCCTCATTTAAATAAATACAGTTTGCAAATAGCAGTTTCTCCTAGATACTAGATAAAATATTTTATCTAGTATCTAGACATAACTAGATGTACGTTTATTTCAATTTTTTCCATGACCTTTCAAGATTATAATTTTCAAGATAATATAATTAAATAATTATTATAATTATTATTTAGGTGACATTATCTAAAATTGTTTTAATCATTTTAATAGTAAATTAGTTGCTTTAATAATTTAAAAAAAAATGTTTAAAATAGGTTTATTGTGTCACACCTCAAGACACTACTTAAATTTTAGCCTAATTCTGTTCAGAAAAAGACCACAGTAATTTTACATCTCAATGTCTCAAATTGTACTAAACTTTATCTAGATACCAAAGTTTAATAAACAGATATTATTATTAATATCTATCTGAACAATGCTATCTATATTTCCCCATCCATAACTCTATAGTCTTACATTATTTCAACAATTGTCTCATTTTGTTTCAGACAAACATCTGAAATAAATGTAATATATTTAAGTTTGTCTCATTTAAGAATGCGGAGTTCTAAAAGATCAAACTATGTGCAATAAAAACCTTATTTTGCATGAGCGAGTGTGTGATCGGTTTGACAGTAAAGACGGTAAAAGAAAAAGAGACAATGTAGGGTATAGAGAGAAAGCTGGATAGCCCCCAGCAAATGAAAAGAAAAAAGAAAGAAAGAACGAGAAGGCAATGCTTTCAGCACAGCTCTGAATCACCTGAGGGATCAAACTTTTTGAAGAGGAGAATGATTTGGGCCTCTTTGTGAGGTGTACTAAAGGAAAGGCTGAACTGAATGAATGAAAGGGTCAATGCTGCTACTGATCTGTTGTTCGCACAAAGAGTAATAGGATCTTTGTTCGCCAAGGCCAATGCTTGTGCCAACTCCTCATCTTATACAGGCAGCAATATGGCCACATCCAAACAATAAAGTCTTTGAAACTGGATCTGTTGAGATGTGTGGGTTAAGGCTATATGACAAACCACATTACACTTCAAGCTTACTGTAGATCACAGCTGAAGTATCAAAGAACGGTTAGTGCTAGTATGTGGGACAATCATAATCTCTACATAACAGAATCTCTACGCCAAAAAGTGAGACGTGACATGTCGCTTTCAGGAGGTGGATATCTACACGGTGAAGCCGGAGGATCTGACGTTCACCTCGGCCTTCTGCCTGCAGATTCAGAGGAATGACTATGTTCACGCTCTCGTCACGTACTTCAACATGGAGTTCACCAAGTGTCACAAGAAGACGGGATTCTCTACAGGTTCAACTGTCACTTATTTTGTACCTTATCTCTTGCAAATAAATTTGGTACTAAACAAGTCATACATTCCCTTTAAGCCCCCGACGCTCCCAGCACTCACTGGAAGCAGACGGTGTTTTATCTGGAGGATTACTTGACGGTGAGGAGAGGAGAGGAAATCCTGGGCAGCATCACCGTGAAGCCCAACGAGAATAACGAGGTGAGTCTGTATATGGAGGTGGTGAGAAATCTAACGTTTAAAACAGTGGTTTTCAATCTATTTGACATATTTGATCCAAGGCTGCCCATTGTCAAATACAATATTTGAAGGTCCCTCGAGATATTTCTGGTACTTTTGCTGCGATTACAAAGCAGATTAAACTTTGAATTTACAGAAACTTGACAATATATTAAAAATAAATAAATTAATGATTAAAATAATTAAATTCCAGAATTTTCTGAACTGAATGTTATTCAGGGTTTATACTTTTAATAAGACTTTTCTAGTTGTTTGTGATAACAGGATTTAAAATTATATTTTATTCACAAATACCAATTTCTACTTAGAACTTATAACTAGAAATATATATATTTAATTTAATCTTGTGACAATTTTTCAAAGACTTTTTGAGATTTTACTAATTGACTAGTTATATATGACCAATAACGTTTTCAGTTCTAGAATTAAAACTCTTTACATTTCCTAGTATAAGGAATTAATATAATAAATACACATAAGAAATATTTATGTATGCATGCATTTATTTCAAATTTTCCATGGCTTACGTTTTCTGTGGGGGGGGCTTATATTGTTTTTAGGTCTAGAAATCACACTTTTAGATTTTCTCATACAGAATAACAAATTAAAGTATTATACTAAATAAAAATAGATTTAAATCTAGCTTGTTTTGTCTTATTTTAAATCATTTTTTTTAGCCATATTGAAAATAGCCATTTTTACCCAATAAAATAAATTAGAACTTGCCATAACTAGTTTCCATGGGTTCTTAATTGCCATGATTTTTTAGGTCTTGAAATTACATTTTTAGATTTTCTCAGGAGTATAACAAATTAAAAAAATATTATAATTAAAAAAAAAAAATAAAAAAAATTAGCTCGTCTTGTATTGTCTTATTTTAAACCATTTAAAATCATTAATCCAGCAACTCCTAGACAAAATATTTGAATAATTTGACATAATTAGAAAAATTTATATTTATTCTGATTCCAATCAAGAATTTATACATTTACAAGAAATACATCTTCATTTTAGCCGTTTTAGCTTTTTAAGCTAACTTGTGCCCCCCTTGGAAGTGTGCTGAGGCCCCCTAGTGGGTCCCGGGCCTCTGATTGAAAATCACTGGTTTAGAAAAAAAGAAACAAGATGACAAAAAGTACTGACAAAACCAAATTTGATTTCTTCCAGCGTGACTTGGACTTCACCTTTGAGCTGGATTTCAAAGGACAGCTCTGCGACGCAGCCATCTCCCATGACTACAAGATGCGTTAAAACACAAGCGGGCCACCGCTTCCCAGGGAGATTCGGCGGAGAGACTGCTTGTGCCTCTCCTCTGCCTCTGTCTGGATCAGAGAGGCTGCTGAACCGCAGGACCCGGTGATGTCATCAGTGCCAGTCCAGCACTAACAGCAATAGCGTCATCACGTGTCACGTTCTTAAATGCACATAGAGGATAGACTGTGAAAACATCACTCTGAATGTAACTGTTAATGAGTCTGAGAATGTCAAAGCTTGTGTTTATTTAACCTTATAAGATAGGAAAGTGTTACTGAACAACATATGCCAATATGAAATCGTACAACAGTGCCTCATCGAACAAAGGCTTCAGTTTGGGTGCATACATGAAGAGCATGAATGGCATTTTTTCACTTCATATTTTGATGTTTTGCTTATATTTAAGTGCTTTTATTGTGTTATATTTATTGTGCTAGTGTTGAGTTGTTTAATATAGTGACCACTGGCATGTTTTCTACCTTTGCTTTATTCTAATTCATTCAGGTTTCACTAAGATTTTTCTAAAGGACCTCTAAGAGCAGCTAAACTATTTTAAATCATTCTTATCAAAAGCAGGACCTACAAGATTTGTTATTTTAGTGTAACAATGTGACAGTTTTAACTAAAGAATATTTTTGGTTTTGTGTTCTTGGTCAGTTGTCAGGTCATTGTCACATACTGTACAACCTGTGTGTAAAACGATCCCAGAGCAGTTCAGATGAAGACAGCGAATGAAGCACAACATGTTTGACACTGAATCCAGCCAATATTCTTCACTCAGTAATATATTTGAAGATTTTAGTGCTTCATGTTGTTGTCATCAACTGAACTGTCTCTGCGAATGTTAACTGAAGCACTTCTTGTTCAAGCAATGAGGTTTTTCTGGCCAGGTTTCATGATGCTAGCAAGACTTCAGGTGGGTTGAATGAGGCTATTGTAATGCTAAATAAATGGGAAGTAACACACAATCCCATTTTCTCCTGAATTACTTTGCTCTCACTCGGTTGTATGGGATAAGTTGGTTGAACTGCATTCGTCACATGCAACTTGACTGAACACATTTTCGAAATAATGAGACCAATTGTCAATCACAATACATTTAACAAATAGAATATGTACAAAGATCATTGAAATTAGTTTATAAATTGTCCTAAGACTATAATATACTTTATATACAGTTGGACACACACATCAGATGAGCACACATATACAATGCTCTTCGACAAATAGACATGAAAAACCTTTTTATAAATTTTTTATAGAAATATAAGAGAATTTGTCCTCTTTCAGTCTGCATTAAATTATTTACATTGAGTATAATGGGGTTTGAGGATGACACAAAGCTTAAAGTGATTTCACCTGTGTGTGTGTGTGTGTGTGTGTGTGTGTGTGTGTGTGGTCACTTGCAGCAGGCTTTCTTCTTTAATGGTGGACCCACCAGTCTGACCATGTTTACCCATACTCTGTCTTCCTGTTCCCTCAGGACCCTTAAAGCATTAATTAAAAATAAAACAATAATAGTATAAAAATAATAATAAACAAGTTATATGTACATATTAGTGTTCATTAAAACTACTTAATAATAATAATAATAATATTTTAAAAAAATTATAAAAAAATAAAAATTCACTCCCATATGTAATTTATTCAGCAGCTGAAAGTGTCTGATTATAGTGGAGTTACTGAGATAAATTTGGTAGCATTGGACTGGTCATGTGATCTCAACATGGCTGCCACCAGGCATATTTAGTGGGACTTTTAAAGTAAGTAAACTACATAAGGTTCACACAATCTGCAAAGTCGCATTCTTGATCACACTTTGAAGATAAAAAAAGAAAGTCGCAAGCTTTCTGGTTGGCATCTGATAATGTCGGTTAGCTGTCTCACAGTTTTATAACGGTCTCTTTTTTGTGGGTTGCAGCTCTGACTGAGGTGTTACAAACATCACAGCTAAACAAAATATGACAACGTTTGATAACATGCTGCATTCGTGTGTTTTTTGAGTTCTTACCTGGCCAGATGAATCATGGCCTCCAGCACATTAGCTCCAGTATAAGCACTGCACTCGTAAAACATCAGGTTTGCTTCCTATCAAATACAGCAAACTACTATTAATCTCTGCTTACTGTGTTGAATAAGGTGATGTAAAAACAAAGCATATTAGGTAATATTAATATTTAAAAAGGATATACTGTGTGTTTGGGAGCACAAGAGACGTCCACACCTCTGCTAGCATATCGGCCTCTTTTGTCTGCACTTCTCTCTCGTTCTCCTTGTCCGATTTGTTGCCAAGGAGCATGACGGGTATAGGGTCACCTACGGCCTCCAGTATGCTGGCCAGCCAGGGGCGGACTGATCTGAAACTGTCCTCCATTGTGATGTCATAGATGACCACCACGCCATCTGCCTTACGGAAAAACTGCTTGGTAATGCTGCGATACCTGCAGGGCACAGTGACATTGCTTTTTTAAATGCTGGATGTTTATCATCAGTGACAAGCGAGATTATGTTTTGGTTATGCAATAGATTAGACAACAAGGCTTTTAGAGCCGTTTAAAAAAACAGTACAGTACAGACTGATGAACCAAAATGAAGAACATAACCTGAAGCTGACTGTAAATGTCCTAAACAAGACAATAATGATTATATAAATGCAAAACTCTGTTTGTACTATGTAGGTATGAGGGCCTCACCTTTCTTGACCTGCAGTGTCCCATAACTGAAGAGCCACATGACTGTCCCCCAAATTCAGTGTCCGCACACTGTAGTCAATGCCTGCACAGCACAACTGAAATTGAATTTTTTTTTTCTTGGTTGGTTTTATATATATGGTTTTATATTTATATACTTTTGTATATATGCACAAAAAATAAAGGCATAAAAATACTGTTAAAAACATGTTTCTTTATGAAATCAAAACTGCAGTAAGGTATAATGGTCACTATGAGGTACTGTTGTGTCATTTTTCTGTGTGGAACATACAAGTGTAAAATTTTGCAGAAAGTGAATTTGTGTTTGACAATCTGTTGTGCAATGTGTGCCACGGTTTAAATGCAGGGTGTGACTTCTCAAGTCCTTTCATGTGATGCTGGCTGCTTTAAAAAAATCCATCTGATATACACACTTGCACATACAGTACATTTAAACGCAATGCACTGAAAAGCGCACAAATGATGCACAGACTCGGGTTGACAAAGGTTGCAAACTTTGTTAAATCAGTTCCAAACTTTGTTAAATCAGTTCCAATTATCTCCAATATTAACCACAACAATTAGCACAAGAGAGAGGGGTAATCCATTTTTCTAATCAAACAAGGCAAACTCCAGTAAAAGGACAACCAATATGCAGGACCTAATTTCTTGAGAATCCCCCATTGGAAAAAGTCATGTGTTAAATTGTAATACCGGTAAGTTATATTGTAAATTGCACGTGGAGTGAGAGAGCAACTTACCCACAGTAGCTGCGGTGGAAGAATGAAACTGTCCATCACAGAAGCGTCGCAGCAGTGCAGTTTTGCCAACGCTGGAATTTCCCACCAGAATGACCTTAAATAGGCGCTGAGGGGATGCAGTGGATCTTTCCGCAGGACCCTGCAGCCAAAAATACCCAGAGTGATCTCTATACAGTTAAAGGCTAGTTTTGTTGAAAAGTGCACACAGGGATATATAGTCTAGACCAGTGGTGTCCAAACCTGTTTCCTTGAGGCCCACTGTCCTGCAGAGTTTAGCTTCAACCCTATTTAAAGACATCAGAACCAGCTAATCAAGTCTTCAGACTCACTAGAAACTTCTAGGCAAGTATGTTGAAGCTAAACTCTGCAGGACATTGGCCCTTCAGGAACATGCTTGGGCATCCCTGGTCTAGACAACTGGGCATCCCTGGTCAATATTAATGGCCTCTTGTGCTAAAACTATCCATTTTAAACCCTCTCTTGAATCAAATAACTTGTTACTGTATAAGGTTTCTATATGTTAATCATTTCTGTTATGATAATCAACATCTTTTGAGGGTTCACTTGCCTGCTGGAGGGTCTCCTTTCCGACTGGCTGACCCCGTGCTGATGAGGGCATGTTTCCTCTGATCCATTTCTTCTTAGATGACTTCTTCACTCTTACTGGTGGTGGAGAGTCAGCAGAGGCCAGGGATGCATTGTACGGGTACAGGGAGCTTGTTTGTTGATTGGTCTGATCTTCGTCTTTGCCCCGCTCTTCTTCACTTAGCTGATGGAGGAGAAGATGAGAGTCTCCTTGCAGCAGGTGTGGGAGGTGGTCCTCCTCGATGGATATAACTCTGCGTAGAGGCCATCCATCCGGTGGTGAATCGTCCACATCCACATCGATATTTACACCTCCTGAGTCCCCAGCTACTTTTTCAGATTGCCCATCCACCTCCGGCTTCCCATCATCCCCTGTGGTGAAGGGTGAACGGAGACCATTTGCTAAAGAGGAGGTCTTCCTGTTAGAATGCTGAGTCACTTCCTCTTTATCAACTTCTCTGAAATGACACAGAGAGAGAGGTGAGAGAAATGTTTCCATGTCAATAAATCATATGTAGGTATTCTAAGAAAATATGTGAGGATTTCTCACTTTCTGACAGATGGGTTTTTCTCAGTGCATTTCATTGAGGATGTGCTCAGTCTTTGCTTGCGTGAGGATTTTTTCATTGAATTACTGCGTTTCTGTTGTGAAATACAAGGAGAAATGTTGTGTTTATTGCTCTTATTAGATATACAGGTATAAACTGAAAGTCAAATTTGAACACTCCCACTCATTTTCCATTAATAATATTTTCCACATTTTAGAATAACAGTACAGTCATCAAATTTATGAAAACTCACAACTGGAAATATGGGAATCATTTTATGTACAAAAATTTCTTATACTTAAGCTTCTTCAAACTAAACTAAAATGAACCATATATACATATATCTATCTCTTAGTTTCATATTGAATTTAATATGTAGATACAATTGCTTAGTGCTTGCTAAATTAATTTCAAATGTGTTTAAGCATCAGACTTTAGATCAAAACATTTTTAAGATCATAAGCATAGTGCTGTTAAAACTAAAAAAAATATAAACATTTACTTTAATTGAAATCAAATCAATGTGAACTAAAATACAATTAAATAAAAAGCCTAATTTCTAATGTACTTTAAGTTAAAGTACAAAAATTACTAAAACTAAAATAAAAACTGAATGGACAAACAAAAAAAAAAATATATATATATTTTATATACATTTTTTGTAATTATTGTAATTTTGCTGTGTTTTGTCATTTATATTTTCACGTCATTTTAGAAATGGAAAATAAACAAAAATAATTTAAAATTGGTAAACTTACCAGAAAGTTAATATCTCGCTCATCACGTAGATGTTTATTCATTTCTCTGAAAAACAACATTTGATTTAAGATTTGTCGTTTGTCTTTATCTATAGAGCATACTAAGCTCACCTGAGTAGATCCAACTGTTTCATCAAGCTCTGTTTTTCTCTCTGCAAGCCTTCTGTGATTCTGTACATCTCCCTGTGAGGGGAAAGAGTATTTGTGTTTATGAGAAACTCTAGACACTGATGGGATCTGAGTGTGTACGTAATAAAAGCACAGACTGACATCTCTCTTTCCTGCTGTAGTCGAGAGGCCTGCTCTTGCAGAATGCCCAGCTGCTCCTGAGCCAACACTAGCTCCTGGCAGGTGTGCTCAAGTTCACGAGACAGCTCCTCATTGGTCATTTTGAGCTTAACGTTCTCCAGTCGACTCACCTTGTGTTCGCTATGAAGGTCACGACATTGTCGCTCCAACTGGAAAAATAAAGACACAAAGAGAGTGACTTGAAAGGTGTGAGTGAGAAGGATGGGAGTTGCACAAAACGCTAAGATTTTGTAAGATCATGTTTAATCGTGGCACTAACCCTCCTCTGTTTTTGGAAAAGCTGCTCCAATTCCTGTTCTTTACAGCGGAGCCGCTGCTGGAGGTCTTGACTGCGTGACTGCAGATTTTTAGAGTCCTGGAAGAAAGAATTAGCATACTAATTCATTTCAGTTTAGACAGCTTTAATCTTAACAATGCACCATTATCACCAAGCCAAGAACAAGTTATAACAAATGCACAAACTGAAATAGAAAACAGTTTGAAACAAAGTGGACTACGCAATATTAAGTGCATAAACTGAACACATTCACTACTGTTAAAAAGTGTTGGGGTTACATTTTTTTAATAATTTTGAAAGTCGTCTCTTATGTTCACCAAGGCGGCATTTATTTGGTTAAAAAATATACAGTAAAATTGTAATATTGTGAAATATTTTTACCATTTTAAATAATCATTTGCTACTTTTTTTCACAATTATTTGATTAATAGAAAGATCAAAAGAACGGCATTTATCTAAAAAATATTTTTGTAACATTATATATGTCTTTACTGCCACTTTTGATCAATTTAATTTGTCCTTGCTCAAAAAAATAATTAAAAAAATAAATAATAATAATATAATAATCTTACTGACCCTGAACTTCTGAACAATAGCGTTAAAGCACAGGCAACAGTTTAAAAGAACATATTTTACCTTCAGAATTGCTCTGTCTTTTTCATTCATGATCTGTTGCTCCATTTCCTCATATAATCTGCAAATTTCAGTGTCATGTGTGGCTGCTTTCCTGTGCGATGAGACAATGGCATATAATGTTAAAACATGCATTTAGCAAACTTGGTCCTGGAGGGCGGGTGTCCTGCAGAGTTTAGCTCGACCCCTAATTAAACGCACCTGAGGTAGCTAATCAAGGTCTTTCTAGGCATACCAGAAACTTCCAGGCGGGTGTGTTGAGGAATTGGGGATTCTTATTTCATATTTTTAACCAATACATATTGCAAATCACATCATTCTGCCCAAGATTTAATCAAAATATGATTTATTCCCCCTCAAAAAAGTATGTAAAATCCTGTTAGCTTTTAAGCTTAGTGGTCACTGGATATGAATAAAGCAGCATTCTATAGAGAATTACTTTAAGCCTCTAAGCAGATATTAGTCACAAATAACATTGTGGAAATTAAGAATACAAAGCAGATTTTTGGTTCTTAAACATGGGTGACTTTAGATGGTATTGCTCTTAATTCATTCTCATTTTATGCTGCATAACATGTCACCTTCTGAGGGCACTCGCCATCTCCTTCCTCTCTTGTCGTGCCTCTTTGATTTGATATGTAACACGGGCCAGGAACTCTTCAAAGCTGAATAAGAGGTGAGGCTCATCTTTCCGGAGTCGAGCCCACAGGCTGCGAACCTCACTCGGGCTGAAATGTAGAGCAAACTGTTAGTACTTGCAGCAATATAAAGCATAAATATAAAGCATTTTGTGCAATGCAATGTGCAGAGCAAACTGTAAAACACCAGTACTGACTCTTCAAACACATTGCTAGCACCCAAGCTCTCCATCAACATGCTGAAATGTCTCTCTTCATTATCCTCATTCTCTGACAGCTGGTCATCCCCTGAACTCTGATCAAGAGCTTCTGGAACTTTTTTAGAGGGTGTAGTCATTAGTTCCTCTGTCATCGAGACTCTCCGTCCATGAAGAAAGTTACCTGGGGAACCATTACAGAAACACCTTGAAAAAGTTTAATTTGCTATGCTCTAAATATTGCACCAAATAACAAATCTTTTTTTGAAGAGCTTCTTTTGTCTGGAAAGGGATGATAAACTTACTAAATCCAGAGGAAAACTCTCCTAGCGTCAGGTATCCATTTTTGTCAAGATCTAGTGAGTCAAAGACGTTCTCAAGTTCCTCAGCAGTGAGTGGCAATTCTTTGTGTAGCCTCTAAGATACAGAAGAAATAGATGGGAAAATTATATCAACAATTTTCTATCATAAACACTGTAAATAAAAAATAATAACTTTTAAATAGGGGGATAAAAAAATTGCAACATATACACCCTGAATATTTTAGAACCTGAACCAGAACCAAAAAAAAGAAAAAAGAGCTTTATAGTTACCAATGCCATGGCAGATGTAAATAAAATAAAATAAAATTTATCATAAATATATATATTATAAAATAAAAAGTCTTGATATTAACAGTATAACAGTATAAAATAACAATAAACTTTAAGGACCCCTACTTTACCCTCATATCTGTACGTGTGATGAAGCCCTTTCCCTCGCTGTCACAGATCCGGAAAAAGTCCTCTATTTTGTCCGACATAGCAATGTGTCCCCATTCTGCATCTTTATTCTCACTATTCCTTGGCTTTTCCTGCTGCTCATCCTGGTCTGAGCCACTGCTTGTAACCCGTGTGTATCTAACATGTCCAGTCTCTGACATGATTCCTGTATAACTTGCCTTGACTGTCTTTTACAGGTCAGGATGCAATACAGGGGAGAGACGTAACAGCACAAACGCACTGGACATCAAAGCTAGATCCAGTACGAGGAATTCTCCTGATTAATTGAGGAGATGTAATGCATTGTTGTCTTGTACTGAATCTCTGCAGTGGGTCCCAGCTGGAAGTGCAAGAAAAAGCACAACACATCAACAGTTCTTTGCGTCTTTAGGAATGTTTAGACTGAGAAGTGAAATGCAGATTACTGGTGTATATGTGTGTGTGTTTGTGTGCATGCAGCAGAACAGATTTACAAGCCTCGAGCTTAAACTTCAGGCTCACTTCAGCTTTGAGTGACAACTGTAAAAACTAAACATTTAATGCTTAATTGAACACTTGAATATTTTAACTCTATGCAATAAAATTATAAAAGTTTCTAAATATAAAATGATGTATGGGAATATAAGGAAGATTAAATGATAAGAAAACTTATATTTAGTTAAATTCAGTCAAGTTTATGTAGATCATGAGAAGTGACTGTAATTTTGTCAGTGCAAATCTACAAAGTCACTGCTGATGTCATCAGTGTGCAGACCTGATGTCCCACCATCACAATGTCAAGGGGAAAAGGAAGAGGTTTCTGTGGTGAAATTTCCTGTTTGAACAGAAGATGAACTATCAAGGAGCTATCAAGTATTAATATTTATATTTAAGCATAAGTCGATTAAAATGATTCTGCTGAACTTGGTTGACAGACAGATAATCTTGCTCCTCAGTGTTTAGCAATAAAAGTTGAATGCCAGTGTTCTTTGTCATTTGTGAATTTAAACTAAACACATAATGAAATACTGAATTCACGAAGCCTCATACTAAAATTACATGCAAACGAAGTTCTTATAGAAAGCGATTCCTATAGGCCTAATGAAAAGACAAAATTACAGCTCTTACCTGAACAATAAAACAAGTATTTCACTCTTCCGGGTTTATGCCGACAATTATGTTAGTATAAAATTGTTTAGCCTAATTAAATCCAGTAAATGAGTGAAATTTGTGGAGAGAGACCGCTCAGTTTCAATGCTCGGATGACAGCGCGAGAAGGAAGGAGGAGGAGGTTCAGCTCGCGGTCAGAACAGGACGTTTCTAGTCACACAGAAGCACAGCTTTCTATCAACATTTCAAAAACAGTATTTCTGTTCTCTGCTTAAACTTTTGCATAGCTAGGCCTACTGAAAATGTATTTTATGTATTTACAATTACATACATTAGGCTACAATACATATTACTGAATAGGAAACAGCAGGTGGTGTTGATACTCAAATAGTGACATTTAGTAAGTTAATATTTAATAGTTCTCATAGTGGCGTTTGTTTGTTTGGGATGTAATGCTAAATGTTTTTTCTTCTAATAGGATGAAGCAGCATCATTGTGTTGTATGCTAAACATAAAAAGGCCAAATATTCGAGATTGCAGATGCCAAATATAAAACTTAGTCATTGAAACCTCCATCATGCGGTGAGACCAGGACAAGATCCTTGCCTTGGCTATTCGTTTTTGCGATAAGAAGTGTTTTGCTGTCATCTGCTGGACAAAAACAGCATTGAAGGACATATTAATTGCTCTTTTTTTATTAGTCTCCAAGGTATACCAGTTGAATGTAATTGTTACGTTATGATGTTTGTTTCTTAATGTTATTTGTATTCGGTTGGGTGTTTTCTTTTTGAGTTTCAGATCGCCGCTGATTTGCTAAGTGTTGCCGCCTAGCAGCTGGCGGTTCCCTTTAAAACACCTCTTCCGTTCTTCAGAAGGGAGATGGTATGACATCGGGCCGGTCGCACTGCTCCGGGCTTCCTGCTAGCCGCCAGACCAAAATGTGTTTCTAGTGTTTGAGTGGTTTCTTTTCTTTTTTTTTTTTTCGTTGGTTTAGTTTGGAATGTGGTAGAAATGTAGGAGAGACCTGCCTTTTTGTTTAGACCTCCATTTGCATGATGTTTATGTTAAAAGTAGTTAGGTTGATTGTATTTATTTTTCTTTTCTTTGTGGTAGGTTATTTATATTGCTGTTATTTTATTAGATTGGTTTTGTTTGTTATTTTGACTTTGGGCCTCTCTGACTAAAAATACCTCTTCATTAATTTCCTTTATATTTCTTATCAGACTCCCTCCGTATGTAGCTACTTGAGTTTTGTGTGCGTTTATGAGCACTGTAATATAGTTTAATGTTACACCTTATTTAAAATAAAACAAAGCAAAGAACAAGTGTTCCTGAATCATTTATTATAGTACATAGCTTTATACATCAGTAGTTGTCCGCGACAAACAATGTTGATCTGCCGTACAAGTCCTTGTAGAGATTGAAAGAATGCCAACTTCTTCTGTTCCGTTGTTGTCCCCTTTTTGTAGTTTTAAATAATGATTTAACGTAATGATTTGATATTATGATGAAATAAGACAGGGAAAGTCAGTCAGGGGAGTGGCCAAAACATATGGCATTTGCCATGTGACCCTGCACCGATTCTACAAGAAGAGGAGCCAGGGATCAAAGACACTTCCCAGAGTTGGATACTGGACTCCGCAAAGGGTTTTCACACTAGAGCAGGAGCTCTTCTTAAAAGACTACCTAATGCAGGCAGCTGATTTATATTATGGGTTGAGCCCTCTCTCTGTTGTTGAGAATGTTTGAGTTCATGTTTAAACTTTTTTGAGGTGTTCTACCCATTAAATAAATTTCTTGTATTATAATTTGACGGTTTCACCTCTTTTTTGTCATGTAGTATGAAAAAAAGGTAATCATTCCTTAAAAACATTAAATGAATAGTCACAATAACATGACTGATAAATAATATTTTCCATTTTGAGTATATGATTGATTAATTATGTATATTTTAGACATGTTACAACCGTCCCTGACATGTGTTACAACCGTCCCTGTACACTGGGACGGTTGTAACAGTGGAGAGACTGTATTAAAATCAATTTTGCAACCTGTACATAGTTCATAAAACCACTTAAAACCCTCTGATTGTTTACGGGGTCTTTTTGACCCCAAATGACTTTTGCTCAATTTTTAAAAAATGTTCCCTTTGTCCAAATGGTATGAAACCTTCTACGGCTCTCAACACTTTCTAGATCTACAAAAAAATAAATAAATTGGAATGATATCTGTTTTTATGTTAGCGTGATAAAATTTGTGACACTCATGGCTTTCGGGGTCTCTGGAGACCCCGCAATCAAAATAGACAAAATTCATCATCAAAATCAGAAACAACGCAGAACACATCGACAGAAATGGCACAAATAAAGTGGCACACTTCCACCAATGCAAAAAACATCCACAATGCTAAATTATATTGCTCACAACACACACACACACACACATATAGAGGAACACATTTTTGAGACTATAAAAACTGTTCTCTTATCATTTGTAAAATAAAATCATCCAAAATGCAGTACCACCACAAAAATAAATTGGTGACACTGACACATTGAAAATGTGCACACTCACACACACACACACACACACACACACACACACACACACACACACACACACACACACACACACACACAAACACACACACACACACACACACACAAACACACACACACACACACACACACATTTGTAAGGCTATAATTTGTCAAATAAAATCATCCAAAATGCAGAACCAACACAAATATAAAGTGGTGACACTGACACCGACAATGTGTACTCACACACTCTCTCTCACACACACACACACACACACACACACACACACACACACACACACTTATTGTTCCTCGTTGTTTGATTTCTTTTACTAAATTTGATCTTTTTACTGCTTTATTTGCTCACTTGTTATTGCTGTTCAGTTCATGTGTTCATATGTAATATAACTGTTCATTTCTGTTCATTTCTGTTCTGTCACAGTTAGTAACTGAAATGTTGATTAAAATTGTAGAATCATATTAAAAATAGATAATTGAAATAAATGATAAAATCTTAAGACTCCAACATTTCTCTTTGTAACATTTTGTTCAGGTTTGATTCTAATCATAATGTAACATTATTGAAAAACTGGGGGTTTACAAAAAATACTAAACTTTGACAAAAAATATTTTATTTTTGTTATAATTGTGATTTTATAATATTTAGATATGAATCCAACTGAATCCAACTTGTGAAAAGATATCTTTCAGGTCTCTCAAATAGCAAATAGCATATAGTGGAGCTCTATGGCCATCTAGTGGTTAAAGTGATATTTTTTTATTTTAAAACTGCATTTTCCAAAAAATGGGTATAAATGTTACATTAAATCATTTAAAATGATCCATGTTATCCCCATGAATGAAAGTTAGAAATCTGGGCCTTTTATAAAGTGAATTTTACATCAAATGCTGTTTTTTTGTAAATTTGTAATTTAAATAAATATTTATTTATTTATTTATAGAAATTTAAAAGATATCATAAATCCTCCAAAAACTGCACAAATGTTGAGTAAAAACATTAACAAACAGAGTAAAATTACATTTGTAAAAAAAAAAACTATTATCTTGTTACAAAATTAAATGTTATTGTCTGGGGTCTCTGGAGACCCCCAAAAAAACTATAGGGTACAGAGATTTAAACCATCAGAGTTAAATACATTGTTTCAGAAGTTGACAGATTGAAGTTTATAATATAACAAATTGGTTATTCCAGTATAAATGGTTTTTGATGTATTGCTAAAATGGAAAAAAGTGTCACAACTGTCCCTGATCTCCCCTGCTGCATCTTCAGCACAAAACACTTTGTGTGACCAATGTAGTCTGATTCCTGAATAAATTACTGTTTTTTTTCTTCTTCTGAATCTAAAACATACAGCTTACCTCTATCTTTGAGACCTAATTTAATTTGACTATCTGGATGTTCATAACACAAAGTGTGGATAAAGATACACATTATGCATTTGGTTAGCATTATTTAATAAATATTAATGAATGAATTGTTGATGTTGTGTTTTTTTATTGTATTTTATTTATTTATTCATTCATACATTTATTGGCTTTATATATAGTTTAGGTCAGTTATTGAATTGCATTTATGTGTTTTGGATTGCATGAAGTGTTTTTGTTCCATTGTATGCATTAATTACTGTGTTAATTGAAAATTAGTATAAAAAGTATTTTTAATAATTGTTTTACATTTTATATAGAAATAAATAATGCATTATTTAAGTGTGAATATTGTGTAGTAATCTGAAATACCCTAAAAATACCAAATATTAAAGAAAAACATTATTGAAATGAAATAGCAAATGAAACAGCAAATGAAATGTCACTTTTTTTTAAATGAGCAGCTGAGTCCTTAGCCATTTTCAAGAATCTCTTCCATCTTTATTTGACCCTCTAACTATAGCACTATCTAATTCTATTCTTAAAAAATAAGCAAAAAAAAAAAACTAACTAGCTTTTCTAATGTTTTTTTTTTTGTATTCTGTCTATTTGTTTTCTTTGTATTTATTATACAATTAACAAAAGCAAAAAAAGGCCTCTAACACCAGCTTGCTCTATTCTTTTTCTATTCTATCTGTTTTCTTTTTATTTATTATGCACGTCACGCCTCTGTTCATCAATTTGCACTGGTTACCAATAGCTGCTCACATTAAATTCAAGGCATTAATGTTTGCCTACAGAACCACCACAGGCTCTGCACCCCTTTACCTAAATTCATTACTTCAGACTTATGTGCCCTCTAGAAGCTTGCGTTCTTCAAGTGAACAACGAATTATTGTACCATCCCAAAGACACAGAAAAACACTTTCAAGGACTTTTTCATTAACTGTTCCCATCTGCTGGAATGACCTGCCCAACTCACTCCGTGTAGCCGAATCCTTACCCATCTTCAAGAAACGGCTAAAAACTCATCTGTTCCATCTTTACTTGACCCTCTAACTCTAGCACTATCTATTCTAATTTTATTTTATCTGTCTTTTTATTAAAAAATAACAATAATAATAATAATTATCTGTATTGCGTTAGGCTAACTGAGACTTGTAATAGCACTTGCACGTTGTTGCTCTTTTGTTGGTTTTGATTGCTTCTTATGTCCTCATTTGTAAGTCGCTTTGGATAAAAGCGTCTGCTAAATGACTAAATAAATAAATAAATAAAAATTATGTAATTTAAAAAACAAAAAAAACAGACCTTTCTATGTGTACTGTCTTAAGCTAACTGAGACTTGTTAAAGCACTTGCATATCATTGCTTTCTTGTTTTGATTACTTCCATTGTCCTCATTTGAAGTCGCTTTTGATAAAAGTATGTGCTAAATGACTAAATGTAAATGTAAAGGTAAATATAATATGCTTAATAAAAATAGAATAATTATACAATTATGGAATCTAGTCTGTTTTTATTGTGAATATATATATATATATATATTTACAAATTTATTACTGAAATGATCTCAGCAATTGCCAGTGTGATAGCATTTATTTTTTTCAAATATTCCAAATATTTCCAATAATAAAATTGGTAAATGTTTGATTCTCATCCCTTTCCATCTAGAGTTTAAAGAGATCAGGTTAACTGAGGGCTGTGAAGGGAATGTGGAGGTTTTCTACAATGGATCCTGGGGAAATGTGTGTTACAACAAGATGGACAGAGACACAGCGAGTCTGATCTGTCAAGAGCTGAACTGTGGAAGATCTGGCAGTGAACCCATTTATTCAGAGGGACTGAAGCCTCATAATTGGCTTGATTTTTTAAAATGGCCGACAATATGACTCCACTATATGGCAGTGTCCATCTTCACCCTGGGGACAGAATAACTGTCATAATGAAGTGGCCAAAATCACCTGCTCAGGTAGGATGTTTAGCTGATTTAGCTTGGTCTGAAGTAGTCATGTTTAAATTTTACTTAACAAAATTATTACTGATGGTGTCTGTTCAGTGAAGTTTTTAAATTTCAACATGTTTTAATCTCAGAGAAGGAGATTCATGAGTCTCCTTGGAGTCATCTAACATGTTCTACCTCATCATCTCCTCACCAGAGACATTGTTCAAGTTAGTTTTTTATGGGTTGTTTATTATTATTATCACAACATTAAACTTTATTGTGAATGATGTGCTGAAACTGGTCAGTGCTGGTTGATGTGTGTGTTTTAGATCATGGGACTGTCCTCTCTCCCTGAAAAACCACACTGACTGCTCCCACAAAGAGCACGCTGGACTCACCTGTGCAGGTCACAGAAAACTCTGAAAATTTTTCTTTTTAAAAAAAATATTTTTATATATTCAGTACAATCGTGATTTTTTTTCAATGTGTTTGTGTCTGTTTTGACAGATTTATCAGTGTCCACTACTCCTGCCACAACAACATCAGCTTCTCCTCCAGTTTCTCCTCCAGTGCGCTCAACATCAGTCTCTCCTCCACAAACTCCTCCAGCAGCGTCCCCCCCCCCCCCCCCCCCCAGTGCTTGTGATTGTACTGGGAGTTGTGGTCTTACTGCTCTTAGTGCCACTGCTTATACTGATTCAGCAGAACAGAGTGATGAGGAGAGGTAGGAGAGATCCAGAGACTGTCATATTGTGTCTTATTCAGTGTGTGATCAGTCATGTGTTGTGAACTGACAGCAGGTTTGTCTGTCTACACTCACAGCTCTCTCTAAGAGGAGACACAGGACGACGACTGAGGCCGTTTATGAGGAGATTCAGCACAGACACAATCACTTCACTCAGAGGGGTGAGACATGAGCCATCAATCTCATTTAATACCATTAATAAGAGTCTGTCAGACAGTTGATGTCCATCTATTATTAGTCCTGTTAAACCTCCTGCTTCAAACCACAGAATTCCTGACAGAAAACCAGAGAGCTGCAGGTGCATGTTTATGCGTGTCAGTGAGTGTCTCTTCCTGTGAGTATTTTTAAACTGTCGTAAGGAGGAAAGAGTTCATGTGAGGATACATGTGTTTGTTAATAGGAGCAAAAAAAGGATTTCTGCCTATAATGCTTTTAAAAAATGATGAATTAATATTTGTGCTGTGTTATCTTTTTTATGATTTTTTATGATGAGCTTCTCAGGTTAGAGAGATGAAAGGTATATTTATTCCACATTCCACTCAAAAGAGATCCCTTTTTAATGAATTCACATAAATAAATAAATAAATAAATAAATAAGGGGAAGTCGTGGCCTAATGGTTAGAGAGTCGGACTTGTAATCCAAAGGTTGCGGGTTGGAGTCTTGGGCCGGCAGGGATTGTAGGTGGGGGGAGTGAAGGTACAGCGCTCTCTCCACCCTCAATACCACGACTGAGGTGCCCTTGAGCAAGGCACCGAAGCCCCAACTGCTCCCCGGGCGCCGCAGCATAAATGGCTGCCCACTGCTCCGGGTGTGTGTTCACGGTGTGTGTGTGTGTTCACTGCTGTGTGTGTGCACGTGGGATGGGTTAAATGCAGAGCACGAATTCCGAGTATGGGTCACCATACTTGGCAGTATGTCACTTCATAAATAAATTGAGTGAGTGAAGTGAACTATTCTATTACATATTTGATTAATGACCCAATACTATTAAAATACTGTTGTTTACTTATATATTAACAGTCTGCTGTCCTTTTTAAGCGAAAGAGTTCAAGACTGCATATTATGATGATGTCACCAACGGCAATAGCCTAAAAGGTCAGTGACCTTTTTAAATGATCACATGATTCAGTTGCGAAATGTTTAATACATTTTCAGTCTCATGATCTGCAACAAGAACATATTTTGGCGTTGTATCCAAACATATTGTGTGTTGATGCAGAAGAGATGCTGAAGGAAATCACTCCGGGATACTATGATGATGTCATCACTGATGGACTGAAAGCAGATCGTGAGACAGGTGTCTCTCTCTTACTCTACTACAGCATATAATATACTTTAAATTAAATTAAGACAGTTATTTCAAATTTGTTTTTAATGTAATGAATGTGTGAATTTGTTGAAGACACTATAATGCTATATAAAGCTATAATGATGTCATGACGAGCGGACAGAACTCTGACATTAAAAAAGTTTTTTTACTTCATCACTTAAATATTAATAATAATATTCCTTTAAAATCAAGATTGTTACAGATAAAATTTTAAACTACTGCCTTAATGGGTTTTTTGGTTTACATTTAAGTTGACTCATATTTCCATGTTTTTTGCACCAGAGAATTATGATGACGTCATCATTAATAGACCAAACTCTCAAGGTGTAACAGGTGAGATGCACAGAACTAAATTTTTTATAAACCTTTCTATTGAAGGAGTGGATGTAGATCTACAATGGCCTTCGTCATAATAATATTAATTATAATATTTCTTGAATAATTATTAATCAAAGTTACATTTATGCATGTTAGAGAATAAGTTGAATATGGCTTTAGTCTGCCTTTCTACTCTCTATGCAGCTGCTCTCATTGTGTGTGTGAGACCATGCCCGATAAGGTTTAGGGCTGAGGCAACCTTGAAGTAAGATAAGTGTTTCTCTGCGTATGTGTGTTAGTATCTGTCTGTATAGGGAGAAGCTCAGACAGTCCAGGACAAACATTCAGCTGCTGATGTCCAGCGTATCAGACATACATCTTTGGAGAGACATATTGCGTCAGACCTTTGATCACTTGTCACTAAAATAGTCATCAGAAGATATGCTCCAAGCTTGTGTCCATATGTGGAAATTGTCTAAGTTTATCTAGGTTTTGGAACCAATCAGAATTTTGATGACTTATGCATTGACGCAATTAGCAACCTCTGTCAGAGTATAATTGTGGTGATTTTTGTATTGTAAAGCAGGTCGGCCTACGAACTCCATTGTGAGTGTTGAAGCTGACTTTGCGGATACAACTGCAAACTATTTCTTCAGTAAATTTCTTTAATTAATCACAATCTGACTCCTGGTCTTTGTTCATCATACCCTCCACCGCCGCTCCGAAGAGACCTGAGGGGTTCACGGGAGCGTCTAGATGGGTGTTTTTAACTCGAGTCCTTTAACTCGGTCAGAGTAAGCCACAGGTGATGATCTAGCACCACAAGATTCGCCATATTGCGGCCGATCGCTCGAGCTGTCACTTTCGTTGCTCTGAGGGCCAGATCCGTGGCAGATTAAACACTTTTAAGCTCTTTAAACATTTCGGGGTCCGGCCCGTCCTCATCCAGAGACTTGAGCAACTTGGCCTGATATACCTGGAGTATCGGCATCACGTGCAGTGCTGAAGCGGCCTGGCTGCCGCGGAGAAAGCCTTGCCAACGAGGTTTGCAGTGGCACGGCAAGGTTTAGAGGCAGGCGCGCAGATGGCACTAGGGACGGGGGGGTGCATGACCCCCCCAGATTCATAGTGACCCGATCCGTCCCCCTCACTGTCTCTACAAAAGGCAACATCAGTATACGGAGGATAAATCAGGGTTTCCGCTATGTACATTAGCCTAAGTAGTGGCGGCCAGGCCACATGCACTAAGCCATTTTTGAAAAATGCTTTTGACCGCAGTGTCTGACCAAGTCCCAAAACATGTGTAGCCAATCAGCAGTAAGGGGGCGTGTCTTGTACTGATAGAGCGAAGAGAGCTCTCTATTTGAGTGCACAGGAGTCAGGACGTATATTAGCCAATCGACTATAGATAGGGAGAGATGGCAGATAAAAAAAAGAGGAAAATATCATAGAAACAATACATACCCCACTTGGTCAGCTCCGTCCACAGAAGACAGGAGCGAGGATCCCGGATTATGCACACGACTGGTGAGCGACTTTTTTATCTTGTCGTGCACCTCGGGGAAAAAGGGGCCGGGGGTCATCACGTTGCTTAGGGCCCTCAAAATGGTAAAGCCACCCCTGACCAGCAGGCTATGGTGGTCAGACTTTGCAGCTGTTTTGACCGTGCTGAAAAATTGGGAACATTTTACAGGAAAAGCTCCATGTTAGTGTCAGAACACCAGAAATCCAGACTGTTCCTGGAGAACGGGGAGGTCTGGTAATCCTACTTTAAAGGCCGTTATTATGCAACTGAATCAAAATACCAGAAATATCACTCTCACTGCTACAGTGTATATTATTCTGTCTCTCTGTGTATTACAATATATTATAGCAGGAGACAAAAAGTAAAAAGAAAGTGCTGTGAAATGAGCTCTACATGAAATAAATTAGATTTGTAGCATTCTTTAGAAAGTTTTTTTTTTCTGTCACAGAAAAGTTCACCATTGAGAAGCACCCTCGTGGTAACACAGGGATTACTAGACTCTTATCTGCTCCTCTTCACAATAAGTGTTGTACTGCCATCTGCTGGATGAATTACACATTACAGTGTTGAGCACACATCTACAGATAGAAATGTCTTTGATATAATACCAGATGAATATATCTTTGGAATAGAAACCAATATTTATTTTAAAATGTTGTCTGAATAGCCCTCTATTTGTTGTACTGTACACAAATAGTCCTGTTCATTTTATAATGTATTAACATGCTGTTTATTGCGCTCTTGGTTAGAACATTATAACAGTATAGTGAAAAAATAACTAATGCCAGCAAATGCCAAGCTTTTTTTTAGTAAATTTTGAATTGTCTGAAGTGATCAGTCCATCACCAGAGCTTGTATCTGCTGTGTTCAGGTTCAGGTTTGATGCTGAATATAAACTGCAGTGTTTCTGTATCAATCTGCTTTAAGTTTAGTGTGACTTTATCTCCACACTGACTTCTGACTGACACGAGTCTGTCCTCAGTGAAGTGTCTCTTCACGCTGGAGGAGGAGTCCCGCTCATCAGCCTGACACTTTATTGATATATATGGAGAAAATCAAAATGCTGCTTTCTGATTTGTCACTGATTGTGTTTGATGATTTCCTCTGTTGTGTCTAATAAGGTAACAGTGAGTGTCATTGGCAGCTGTGAGTCTCTCTCTCTCTCTTTAGGGGGCTGACAGGAGCCAGTTTCTTCAGTGTGTTTGAGGAGCAGCGGAGAAACTTTTGCTGAAAGTCAAAGAGACGGTGTGACGAGCAGAAGAAGATGGAGGGATGTTTGAGACTCATTTTACTCTCCTCTGTAATCACGCTAACCACATCTTGTAAGTACAAAATAGACAGAAAGACGTGAAATTATACATGTTTAGATGAACAGTTTATCTATGATGGCCATATATCACTAGAAATTGAATAGAAGCCTGTGTAATATCTAGAAACTATATCTTATGACACTTGTTCATTAGTTAGTAATTAAATTGTATTAAGAATTTGAGCTTTTAAAGGCTAACAATTTAATGATGAAAGGATTAGTTGTACTATTATCTCATCCATCTTAAAATATCTATACATATTTGTATTTACTAACTTTTTTTTTTTTTTTTTACATCTTGTGTTTCTCAACTTTTTTGCTTGTTGGTGATGAAATTCCTTTCTCCCTTCCTTGTACAGATTTTGAGACTATTAGGTTGGTTGGTGGTAACAGTCCCTGCAGTGGTAGAGTGGAGGTTCATCATAATGGTCAGTGGGGAACAGTGTGTGATGATGACTGGGATATGACTGATGCTGCAGTGGTGTGTAGAGAGCTGGGATGTGGAGAGGCTGTGGAGGCTCTGGGTGAGGCTCACTTTGGACCAGGATCAGGACAAATCTGGATGGATGAAGTAGCCTGTACTGGATCAGAGTCCACACTGAAGAACTGTGGGTCAGAAGGATGGGGTGTCAGTGACTGTGATCATGGTGAAGATGCTGGAGTCAGATGCACAGGTAAGCCAGTCCAAACGTTTTATTAGAAAAATAAATTTAATGGAATTGATGTTTATCTTGATAATGAAATGCTTACACATTTTGTACATTGATATTTACTTAAGTTATATAAACACAGGTCGCCACCCCAGACTTGTTAATGGATCCCATCTGTGCTCTGGGAGGTTAGAGATACTTCATGATCAGACGTGGATGTCAGTGTGTGATGCTGTCTTTGACCAGCAGGATGCAGAGGTTGTGTGTAGAGAGCTGGACTGTGGGGCTCCTGTACAGGTGCTGGGAGCAGCTGCTTTTGGGAAAGGAGATGCTCAGATGTGGACACAAGAGATTCAGTGTAGAAGAAATGAATCACACATTCGACGCTGTCCATTGTCAACTTCACATAAAATAACCTGCACCCATGATAATGACATAGGACTGATATGCTCTGGTAAAATGTTTAACCTCTTTGTAAAGAATACAGTTCCATCTGTTAAATACTAAAATTTATTTGTTTGATCAAAACCACACTCTGAGATCTTTATTAAACAGAGATTAGAACTAGAGAATTGCTCAGATTATCTCTTTTCTCTTGTTTTTTTTATTTTTATGCTTGGTTTCAGTAAGAACTATGTTGTCTCTCCAGGTTACACTGATCTCAGGCTGGTAAATGGTTCAGACTCTTGTTCTGGAAGAGTGGAGCTTCAGTTCCTCAATGAGTGGGGCACAGTGTGTGATGCATGCTGGGATATGAGAGCTGCCAGTGTCCTCTGTAGACAGCTGAATTGTGGGATTGCTGTGTCTGTTGTGGGATCAGACTGGTTTGGAGAGGGAAGTGATGAAATCTGGTCTGATGTGTTTGATTGTGACGGAAATGAAACAAAACTCTCAGAATGTTCCATCTCTTCATGGAGTCGAGCTGAACGTTCTCATAGACGAGATGTTGGAGTCATCTGCTCTGGTGAGGGGATTTTACTAAAAACCTAGCAACAAATTTAGCTATTTTAAACATTGATTTTTGCAACTTTTGAAAAGTGGCTCATTCAAAAGCTAGCCAGCCAAACAGCACATCATTCTTCAGAGAGCTATCTAGCAGCACATACATTGTATGGGAATAAAATTGCTAGTTGCAATTGTTCAGTAGTAATTGTTCATTTATGATGTTATTAGTTTGTACCTATAATTGATAATCAATTGGGTCAGATTTGTTAAGTTTACAGACATTTTGTTAGTGCTTAAAATACAACAAACAGCACTGCATAATTTAAAATGCAGGTAAAACACCTGTGAAAAATCAATACAGATTTTTACAAATAATACTTCATATTAACATAGACTTTGACCTAATTTTACAGACTTTTCTTACAGACTTTTCTGACATTTCCCTTTATCACTCTGCTCTCAGATATATCACAAACTCTAGTTTTAGGACACATCATTGTTTACTTTACAGTTTGGTAGGATTGTCATCTCTGCATTTGCGCAGGCTTGAACATTGGTATATTTTAATTTATAAAGTTATTTTAGGAAAACTTCCAAAATATCTATATAGGAAATTTTTATCATTTCAAAATTCCTATAATCTCAGGTCACAAAAATGGTTACAGTTTAAAGTGCCGGCTATTAGAACAGAGGCTGGAAAGCTAAGTCTGTTCTATTATGGTCCCTGGTCCTGGAATGATGTGCAGACTAAACTTAAACTACAATCCCTCATCTCTTTAAATGATTTTAAACATAGAATAAAAGAATTGGTCATTGCTAAGTGTAGATGTTTTGATAATTCTACTTCCACTTAAATTCATTATCAACACGATCTTATTAATGTCGTTTTTGTGAACAGTATTATACAGGGTATTAGGTAATACCTAAATGCTTATGCTACTGTATTCTTTGTTGTATTCATTGATGATGTTGGTTTTGTTTGTGGTTTGTTATTTGTTTAATCCTGCTATCTGACCCTGTCTTGACTAGGTCTCACTTGTAAAAGAGGTTTTAACCTCAATGTGACTTTCCTAGTTAAATAAAGGTTATATATATTACAGTGTAGCATATTAACTATTAATTTAACATATTAACTGCCAATATACTGCTTAAAACTATAATTGTTCAGAATGTGTAGAAAATAAATAAAATGTTTTAAAATGTGTAGCTATTCATTAATTCAGTGTTGTATTTAAAAATGAAAATATCTGATAATAAAAATGTGAATTTTATGTTAACTTTACATTTACAAATAAAATATATGTTTTTTACTTTTATGAACAAATCTAAATTAACACATTTAAAATCAGATTTTCCACTGAGATTATTATAATTTGAGTAATCTCATTTTGTGTTCTAAGCAATAACACCGTTTTGCATTGTGGTTATGTTATTATGTCATTTAGCAACTAATCAACCTGCCTTTAGCAACTTCCCCTGAAAATTAGTTGGAAATACTGCTTGCAATTTTTAATAAAATGTCACACTTTTCACTCAGGTTCTGCTCTGGCTCTTCATGATGGTCTGGTGCGGTTGTCTGGAGAGAGACAGTGTGAGGGGGAGCTGGAAGTTTTCATCCATCAGGTCTGGAGGAGAGTTCTGCTGGACTCCTGGAGTCTCACTGAATCCTCTGTGGTCTGCAGACAGCTGGGCTGTGGCTCTGTGCTCAACTTCTACGGCTCCTCTTCATCCAGTCCTGAACACAGTCATGAGTGTGTGACGGGCTTCCAGTGCTCTGGGAGTGAAGCTCATCTGGGGAACTGCAGCTCTCCACAAACTCTCAACTGCAGCTCCACACAACAGCTGTCAATCACCTGCCTTGGTGAGAAGAACAACATCTGGGCAGATTCTTCAGTTGTTAGTGATCAATAATGTGTTTATCTTTCTCTGAATATCAGGTCGTGGGTCCATCAGGCTGGTGGGTTCTGGGGGAGACTGTGCAGGGAGGCTGGAGGTTTTTCACAGCGGCTCATGGGGGACAGTGTGTGATGACTCCTGGGATATTAAAGATGCCCATGTGGTGTGCAGACAGCTGCAGTGTGGAGTGGGCCTCAGTAACCAGCAGGTACCAGCCTGGTTTCGTCCTGGTTCTGGACCCATATGGCTGGATGAGGTGGAGTGTGAGGGGAATGAGACGTCCCTGTGGAGCTGCTCTTCTCCAGGCTGGGGACAACATGACTGTAATCACAAGGAGGATGTAGGAGTTGTGTGCTCAGGTAAAAGAGCTGCTGTATATAATATAGTCATATTATATTCACATGTCCACAATGCCCTTTTTTATTTAGTTTTTTAATTGGTATTTTTAACACTTCTATCTAGAGTTTAAAGAGATCAGGTTAACTGAGGGCTGTGAAGGGAATGTGGAGGTTTTCTACAATGGATCCTGGGGTAATGTATGCTGGAACCAGATGGACAGAGACACAGCGAGTCTGATCTGTCAAGAGCTGAACTGTGGAAGATCTGGTCTTTTGTTTGATTCTACAACAAGAATGAAATCAGCTTCTAACTGGCTGGATAAAATTGCATGTCGACCACATGACTCCACTTTATGGCAGTGTCCATCTTTACCCTGGGGACAGAACTACTGTGGTGAAGATGAAGTGGCCAAAATCATCTGCTCGAGTAAGATTAATTGATTAATTAAATTATTTTGGGATTTAATATATGGTCAAGTTTATGTGGTAAGTAAACTAATTTTTCTGCAAAACTAAACCGAGCAGGTGACAAGAGTCTTGATTGTATAATCTTTAGTGCTGTCAAATGATTAATTGTGATTAATCGCGCCCAAAATAAAAAACTTTGTTTACATAATATGTGTATACTATGTATTTTTATTCTGCATATATAAATACACACACATACATTATATATTTTGAAAATATTTACATGTGTAAATACATGTGTATATTTATATTCATATAATTGATATTATATATAAATGTTTTTAATATAACATGTTCTAAACATGTTTTTCTTAAATGTATACATGCATGTGTGTGTATTTATATATACACAATAAATATACACAGTACACCGACAAGTTACAGTATGTAATCAAAAACTTTTTTTTGAATGCAATTAATTGCGATTAATCGTTTGACAGCAGTCACAGCACTAATGTTTTTTTCAGTGGAGGAGAGTGATGAGTCTGCTCGGAGTCGTCTGACATGTTCGACATCTCCTCACCAGAGACAGTGTTCAAGTAAGTTTCCTGGTGATACATTTGTTAATATTAGTTAGATGTTTAAGCCTGTATTTGCCTCATATATTATTATCTGTTCATTACATTATTTGCATTTAAAATCAGTGCATTTCAATTTGCATTTTAAACTATATCTTCAGTTTCAGTGTGTGTTTTGTTGTAAATGTTGTGCTGAAGCTGCTCAGTGCTGGTTGATGTGTTTGTTTCAGATCATATTCCTCTCAGACTGAGTGGAGGGGAGGGCCGGTGCTCTGGGAGGCTGGAGGTGTATCATAACGCTGTGTGGGGCTCCGTCTGTGATGATCAGTGGGACATCAGCGATGCTCAGGTGGTCTGCAGGCAGCTGGGTTGTGGAGCAGCACTGAGGGCTGATGGGAATTCAGTCTTTGGTGCTGGTAAAGGTGTTGTGTGGCTGAACAGAGTCGAGTGCAGAGGGAATGAGATTCACCTGTGGGACTGTCCTCTCTCCCTGAAAAACCACACTGACTGCTCCCACAAAGAGCACGCTGGACTCACCTGTGCAGGTCACTGCCAAACACTGATAAACTATATTCATTTAATCATTTTAGAGCTAATAATATATGTGTATTTAAGATAATTATGATTTTTAATGCATTTGTTTCGACAGATTTGCCAGTGTCCACTACTCCTGCCACAACAACATCAGCTTCTCCTCCAGCTTCTCCTCCAGTGCGCTCAACATCAGTCTCTCCTTCACAAACTCCTCCAGCAGCATCTCTCTCTGTCCCCCCAGTGCTTGTGATTGTACTGGGAGTTGTGCTCTTACTGCTCTTAGTGCCGCTGCTTATACTGATTCAGCAGAACAGAGTGATGAGGAGAGGTAGGAGAGATCCAGAGACTATCATATTGTGTCTTATTCAGTGTGTGATCAGTCATGTGTTGTGAACTGACAGCAGGTTTGTCTGTCTACACTCACAGCTCTCTCTAAGAGGAGACACAGGACGACGACTGAGGCCGTTTATGAGGAGATTCAGCACAGACACAATCACTTCACTCAGAGGGGTGAGACATGAGCCATCAATCTCATTTAATACCATTAATAAGAGTCTGTCAGACAGTTGATGTTCATCTATTATTAGTCCTGTTAAACCTCCTGCTTCAAACCACAGAATTCCTGACAGAAAACCACAGAGCTGCAGGTGCATGTTTATATATGTGTGTGTGTGTGTCAGTGAGTGTCTCTTCCTGTGTGTATTTTTAGATTATCATAAGGAGATGTTCATGTTTTTAAGTGTAAGTGCAGGTGTGTGTGTGTGTGTGTGTGTGTGTGTATTTCTGGAAGGCAGTTAGGAATGGGTTCATGTGAGGATACTTGTGTGTTTGTTAATAGGCCCAACAAAAAGGGATTTCTGCCTATAATGCTTTTAAATGTGAATAATTAATATTTGTGCTTTGTTATGTTCTTTATGATCCAGAGGAAATGAGTATTCAGTCTGTTTTTTAATGATAAACATGTTTCTGACTGCTCTCCTTTAACAGGGAGTCTCATCTCTGAAGAACTGCATTCTGGGTATGAAGATGCTGATGAGCTTCTCTCAGGTCAGAGAGATGAAGGGCATATTTATGTCACATTCCACTCAAATCCTTTTTGAAGAATTCACCTAAATAAATAAACAACTAAAGAAATAAATTCTGTTACATATTTGATTAATGACTATTACTAATGACTAATATTATTCAAATACTGTTACTCAATTATATATTAACAGTCTGCTCTCCTTTTTTTTTAGCAAAAGAGTTCAAGACTGCATATTATGATGATGTCACCAACGGCAGTGGCCTAAAAGGTCAGTGACCTTTTTAATTGATAACATGATTCATTATCAAATGATTAATACATTTTCAGTCTCATGATCTGCAATAAGAACATATTTTGGCTTTGTTTCCAAACATACTGTCTGTTGATGCAGAAGAGATGCTGAAGGAAATCACTCCGGGATACTATGATGATGTCATCACTGATGGACTGAAAGCAGATCGTGAGACAGGTGTCTCTCTCTTACTCTACAACAGCATAGAACACACTTTTAAATTGAAATATTACAGTATATTTAAGGTAGATATTTCAGATTTGTTCTGAACGTAATGAATGTGTGAATTTGCAGAAGAAACACCTGAGAGCTATGATGATGTCATGACGAGCGAACTGAACTCTGAGATCAAAAAAGGTGTTTTAGTTTTGTATTTTTTTTTATATATTCCTTTAAAATCAAGATCATTACAAATTACATTGCATTACAGTTATTTGGCTTATTCAATTTTGATGAATTTTTTTGTGTAGTGAACACACCAGAGAATTATGACGATGTCATCATTAATAGACTGAGATCTCAAGGTGAAACAGGTGAGACGCACAGAACTACATTTTCTTTTTCTTCCTTTCTTCTATTCTAATCCCCATTTGGATATTTACATGAGTATCAGACATGTGTCCTGTGTAATCAAGGGAAAATGGATCTTTCAAATGAGATAATGTTTTATAAATATGATGTTTTCATTCTTGATCAGAGAGAGTTCAGGAGGAGTATGATGATGTGATGAGGGTCAGTGAAGATGTGAGAAACCTGTTGGGTAAGTTACTATAACCCTTTGTTCTCATTATATTAACATCTTTATTCATATTTTAATCTTTTAAATAGTTTTCCATTTTTTTGACTTTTAAAATATTCTTCTAATGATAATATTTGACATGGTTTTAAGATTTTGTTTTTAATAACAGATTATGATGATGTGGAGGACAAACAAAGAAGCGCCTCAATAAATCTGAACAAAGTTTGAGTGATATGTTATTGATGTCAGATCTCAAGTTATATTTTTGTATTAAAATTGAGTTTGAGTTTGACTTTGTGAGATGTTTTGTATTATTTTTTGGCCTTGTTAATATCAATAAAAACATTTCAGACAAAATGTTATGTGTATTTCAGTAAGACATTCCACAACAAAGCACAACCATGTTGACAATCAAAGACATCCTAAATATAAGCCTAAATGAGCATCAGTGATTAAACAGCCCTCAACATGCAGCACCACAGCAAGTACTGGAGTTTTGAGAGTTGATAAATGCTGATCTTTGCATTTATTTTGGATGCATTAAGTAGCCTAACTTCTACAACAGAAACACACAAAAGTCTGTATCAAATATTATCTTATGTGATCAGATGTGTTTTTAACCAATAATTAAATATGCATATATCTTATCTACTGGGCGTTTTACTTTTATATGCATCATTTATCAGGCTTTAGAAGTGTTTTGTTATATGTGTAATTCAACAACATGTAACACCTGTAACACATTTAAAATGCATATTTCTTCTCCATAAACCATATGAATCACTTTATAATTTAACAATATATTATGAATTAATAATGCTTAATAACAGATCATTAGAATCCCAGTGCAGCTCATGTCACATCCATTAATATACTGTAAAACAAGTGTAATTGCCTGTTGTGTGACGTCAAGGCAATTTCATACTTTTGGGTATTTTTTTAATTATTTTGTTGGAAATTGTCCTTACCTGCAGTCATGAAAAAAAATGAATAAAAGTTTAACTTTTATTAATAAAATAAATAACTTAATAAAAGCTTATTTATTGCTTACAAACAATAGTATGTAATTGCAGGTTTCATTTTGGTTGATTGAAGATAAGTATCCACTAAACAGAGTTCCCATTTTGTTACCTCTGTGTTAATATAAACACTCACTGGCCACTTCAACTGCACGTTAATGAAAATACTGTATCTAATCAGCCAATCATGCCTTGATGCATTTAGGCATGTAGACATGGACAAGACAATCTGCTAAAGTTCAAACTGGGCATCAGAATGAGGAAGCTGTTTTAAGTGACTTTGAAAGTGACATGGCTGTTGGTGCCAGACTGGCTGGTCTGAGTATTCCAGTAACTCCTGATCTACTGGGATTTTCCTAAACAACCCATAGGGTTTACAAAGAATGGTCAAAAAAAGAGAAAATGCTCTACATGAAATAAACTATATTTTTAGCTGTAATGTACATGTGAACAAATAAATTAACATTTTCTGTCCAGAAAAATGAGAAGCTCCCTCATGTGGTGACACAAGGAAAAGACTCTTGTCTGCTCCTCTTTACAAAAAGAAATGTTTTGCTGCCATCTGCTGGATGAATTACACAATGTAGTGTTAAACACACTTATACAGATGTCTTTGATATGATGGCAAATTGATATCTTTAGAACAGAAACCAATGTTTATTTACAAATCTTGTCCGAATAGCCTTTGCTATGTTGTACGCATTCAGTCCATTCATTTTATAATGTATTAACATACTGTTTATTGTGCTCTTGATTAAAACATAATGGTCAAGTAAAATCCCCCAAATATATATATATATATTTTCAAAAATAACTTTTTTTTAAATTTTCAGTTTATTATAATTTATAAATCTATAGCAAAAATAAACTATTTAAACAGTTTCAGTAAGTGAGCAGTCAGTCATTAGTGTTTGTATCTGCTGTGTTCAGGTTCAGGCTTTGATGCTGAATATAAGCTGCAGTGTTTCTGTACACCGGAAAAAAATGCTTTTCTTTAGGGATGTATCGATACCACTACTCAGTACTCGCCCGATACCGAAACTTTTATTTTTGGTACTTGCCGATACCGGGTACTGATACCGATATTTTCATTGCATTTGTAAATTTTTAAATATTGGGTACAGAAACCAAAAGAGTATGTATAATGTTAGTTGGTTAACTTCCTTTATCAAATAGATACAGTCAAACCTAAATTTATTCAGACACCTTCAACATTTCTCACATTACCACAGTTTATTCGCTATAGTTTAGAAAATGGTAATAAAATATGACGAACTCAGAGTTAAACTGTGTCAGAACAAATTTAGCTTGATAATGCAAGATAACTTTGATAGAAAGGTATATAATGGATTACAATCAACCAAAAATTATTCAGACAAGTAAGTAAGTAATTTTATTTGTCACATATATAATCATACAGAGTATAACCAGCAGTGAAATGTAGGTATTATAGGAAGAGATACAGCTTGGCATGAGGAGAGGGGGGAGAAAAAAAATAATTCACAGACTATATTCTTATGAGAGTACAGTGTGAGAACAGAAAAAACACCCCAGCAACAAAAAGCACATAATCAACAACATAGTCACACGACTGCAACAGGGGAGTAATCCAGTTCCGGCAAGCAGCTATCCGGTCCTGCAGCCATTCTCGGCGCCAGTCGGTATGTGCGTATGTGTATGTTGTGGCGGGAGGAGCAAACGACAGACACTCCCGTCGGGAGCCTGGTGAGCCTGGCAGCGAATACGGGACGGGGTGGTGATGATGATAAGGGGGGAGGCAGCCGACTCGTCACATCCCCCCCCCCCAAGCGACATCCGGAGTGGGTCGGAGTGGGCGGGGCAGGAATTCCTCTCCGGGCAACTCTCCCTCTCGCAACGCGCCGGAACCGGGACAGAGAAACCGGGTATCAGTCGACAGCCTCAACCAACCACAGGGTAAAATGACAAATAGAGAGAATGTCACTTACCCCTTAGGTGGCTGGGAGGCTGTCCCCGTTGTTCCTCCGTCCCCGTGCGGGCTCCACGGCTTCTTGCGAGTGAGAGGGAATGATTCTCTCGAACGGCTTCGTCCTACTCCTTGGCCCCCGGAGCTTCTGGGGGATTAAACGGCCCGGCATCCTGGCCCGTCAGCCGTAACAGGTGTGGCCGTCTTCCTACTCGACGTGCCCTTCCTGGCCCCACGAGGACACCAGCGTGCATGCACGGGGAAGAGGAGGAGAGGAGAGGCGCGCTCGGCATTTAAACGGCGGCGGTGATGAGGCTCTATTCACATCAGGTGCGCCTCATCACACGCCGCCAGCCCTGGCTGTTTCAGCGCCCCTCCTCTCTCACACACCCACTCCCGTCGGGAGCTTGGTGAAGGGCGGCGAATACGGGACGGGGTGGTGATGATGATAAGGGGGGAGGCAGCCGACTCGTCACATTCGTATGTGCCTGTGGAGCAAATCAATTGTCTCAGTCCGCAGAATGTGATAGCGACACAGCACGTTGCTATGGAGACAGCCTTGATCGGGAGCCAGACAGAGTCAACAATCCGCAGTTGTCTGTGGAAGGGAAGAAGGAATGCAAGAGCGTCACACTGCAGTGCTCTTCCCGCGTTGTTTCCCAACACGACCTTGTCTGAAGCCGTGCTGTTTTGAGAGAGCCGAAAGAAGATAAGATTAGTCTTGGTGCGAGTAGCCGTATTCCAATTTTCACGGCACCTCTCTTTGTCCATTCTGGTCTACAAATCCAACAATTTTTCTTTTCAAATCCTAAAGCTTCTCCGTGATAGACTCCATATTGCGGTTAATAGTCTCAGTCTCAGAGCTGACCGCTCTGCCTACTGCTTCAATCATAACGGGCAGCCTAGTGAGGCTTTTGACCCCTGTACCCGTTTCCTGAATTTTACGATAACCCAGGGCAAAGCCTAATCCAATCAGCAGAAGACATGTTATCATGGATCCGAATAGGTAGATATCTTCAATGTCCTCCACGGAAAGAGCCGCCAGACACACGATCCGCCACCTTTCCCATGCGTCCATCGTATATCCAGCTGCAAAAGTTCCGTTGGTACAATCAGGTTCCCCCGAACCTAAACTTCTCGTCGAGAAAATTGTGTCAATTGCATTGAGAGACCAGTTGATCAAATCCATTTTTCAGTTTGGAGAGCAGTGCAGAGAGAGTCTCTCAAGTATTAGAAAATAGACAATAGACGAGACGAGAGAGTAAAGCAGGGAAGGGAAGGTAAGGGGAGGACAGGGAGATAAAAATGTGACCGCCTTCGCTGAGAGCCAAACGAGAAAGAGGAGAGTCTGTGAATTAACAGCATTAGAGCTGCTCCATTGCAGCGGCTCAGTAGACTGTAATCACGCGTTTTGCTGTAATAATGCAGGGAACCACTCGTTATAAACCTCCTAAATGTGATATTTTCAGAAATAAAAGTCGCGTTTTTTTCATCTGAAACGTGTTGCGATTTATATTCCAAAGCCACTCATATAGGCTAATGCAGAATAAAGAGTTTTATAAACTAATAAGACATGTTTTTATGTCATTCTTGATCAGAGAGAGTTCAGGAGGAGTATGATGATGTGATGAGGGTCAGTGAAGATGTGAGAAACCTGTTGGGTAAGTTACTATAACCCTGTTGTTCTCATTATGTTATCTTTATTTATATTTTAATAATCTTTAAAATTTAAAATTTAAAAAATATATATTCATCCACATTTGACATGATTTGATTTTAATAACAGATTATGATGATGTGGAGGAGGAGTCCAACAAAGAAGATGGCCTAATGATTACAGCTGACTCAGCTCAAAAAATTTGAACTCTTAAAAGCTTTGAGTGATATTGTTATGGATGTCAAATCTCAGGTTTTTGTGTTTCTCACTTTTTTGTATTAAAAGGGTCATCAGATGCCCATTTTCCACAAGTTGATATTATTTTTTAGGGTCTCAATGAAAAGTCTACAACATACTTTGGTTAAAATTTCTCAATGGTAGTGTAAAAAGCACCTTTTTACCCAGTCAAAATCAGCTCTGTTTTCAGCAAGCCATTCTAGTCCATGTTGCTTTAAATGCTAATGAGCTCTGCTTGCCCCGCCCCTATCTTCTGTGGAGTGACGAGCGGTACGGTTTACTTTAGCCGCGAAACTGGCTAACTAGCATGTTATTAGGAAAGGTGATTTGCAAAGATTCATAAAAAAACCCTTATGCTCACTTCTTTTGTAGATGAAGCTGGATCACGAATGATTCGTACGAACATGGATGCATTTAGGCAGATCGGCGCATTCCCTTCAAAACGAAAGTAAAGTTAATCCTCTGCATCTTCAGCGGCTCAGATGTTGGGAGTAAATGATGACTGCTATGTTCATTATTACATCCAGTGTTGGGGAGTAACTAGTTATATGTAACGGAATTACGTAATTTAATTACAAAATAAAAGTAATTGTAATTAGTTACAGTTACTAAGAAAAAAAACTGTAATTAAATTACAGTTACTTATGAAAATGTTAATGATTACAAAGGGTGTTACATCTGATTTCTTTCACACACACTCCCACATACAGATTTAACTGATTTCTTTCATAAATTGCAGTGACTGCTCTAAAATATGAAACAGCAATTTTTCAGAAGTTTATAACATGCTTATCCGATAACTCTTATATTTCCTATATGGGTGTATGTACAGGTCCTTCTCAAAAAATTAGCATATTGTGATAAAGTTCATTATTTTCTGTAATGTACTGATAAACATTAGACTTTCATATATTTTAGATTCATTACAACACAACTGAAGTAGTTCAAGCCTTTTATTGTTTTAATATTGATGATTTTGGCATACAGCTCATGAAAACCCAAAATTCCTTTCTCAAAAAATTTGCATATCATGAAAAGGTTCTCTAAACGAGCTATTAACCTAATCATCTGAATCAACTAATTAACTGTAAACACCTGCAAAAGATTCCTGAGGCTTTTAAAAACTCCCAGCCTGGTTCATTACTCAAAACCGCAATCATGGGTAAGACTGCCGACCTGACTGGATCGTGAACAATGGGTTCTGATCCATCCTTGAATTGTAACTTTTTAACAAAACCTGCCTTGAATTGTCCGTCATTCAGAAAACAGTCTGGAGTAAAATGAGTTGCGTAGCCAGACATAAACAAATTTAGTAAAAGTGAAGTGAAGTGACGTGTGGCCAAGTATGGTGACCCATACACAGAATTTGTACTCTGCATTTAACCCATCCAAGTGCACACACACACCGTGAACACACACCCGGAGCAGTGGGCAGCCATTTATGCCCTTTATACACACGGGGAGCAGTTGGGGGTTTGGTGCCTTGCTCAAGGGTCTCACCTCAGTCGTGGTATTGAAGGTGGAAGAGAGCACTAGTTTTTCACTCCAAAATCAAAATGGCTTGATAATTGAGACGGTTTAGGTTTTTGGGGATTAAAAAAAAGGAGTGAATTTTTATCATTGTAGGGTTGTGTCCACATACTGCTATATATACATTTATATATAAATGAAGATATTTTGCATCCAATGTCTCGTTTAAAATTAAAATATTATAATCTTAATTCAAGTGATGAAGGATTTCGAAAGTCTGACAGATATTAGTGTTGAGTTCTACTGTAAGGTTAACCCTGTCTGGTTTACATGTTTGAAAATGATTAACAGTTGAAAACATTAGAAATTTAGAAAAGTAATCAAATGTAATCAGTTAAAAAAAACGAAATTCTAAAACGCACCTAACAAGTCAGAATATTTATATCTGAAACCTCACTATTGTTACTTGTCTGTTTCTGTTTAGTTCCCTTTTGCCCTTATTTGGTTCTTCCTGTTCTTGTTTCCTGTTATTTGTTAATCATCTTTTAGTCTTTTCACCTGTGTTCCAATTAATTATCTCGTTTACTCGTTTGTTCCGGTTCCTTTTAAAGTCCTCAGTTTCCCTTGAGTCTTTGTCCTGTCATGAAGTGTAACCTTTGTTTTGAGATCGTGTTTCTTATTAAAATAACTTTTTGGTTATCCCTGGATTCCTTTAAAGGATGGAAACGTTACAACTATACTTTCTTACAATGCAGATGTCTTAAGCCTGTAAATGGTTGCTTAATGTTGGTAATTTCTCCTTCTTATTAAAAAAATACATTCATATTCATTGTAGAAGTGAATATTTGAACGAGACATCTCAACATGTATTACAAATATCAAAGTATTCATTCTGAAATCTGAATAAAGATATGCTTTGTAATGTATGCACTGTGTGCAGTTATTCACTGTGCTTATGTAATTATGTTGTGTTGTAATATTGTTTTATTAGTACAGTAGGATAACTGCAAATGTTTCAACATTGATTTTGTTAACAGTATGCAATTTGAAGCACTTGAGTTAACCGTTGGTTAAATTAATAATGACATAAAATACATTTTACTCCTATGGAAACTAATTCAGTAAAACGCCATAAAAGTTTCTCAGTCTTGAAGAGTCTGAAATAGGTGTTGCTCAATCAGGAAATAAAATATATCATGAATATATCATATGAATATATGGATTTAGAAACTATTTGTACTTGTGTACAGTCAAAGTGAGTTTGGTGGATGGCAGTATATGTGCTGCTGAGTGGAGGTTCATCATGATGTCAGTGAGGAACAGTGTGTGATGATGATTCTGCAGGTCTGTTATTATATAATCTATTTCTACAATATATTTTTGCTTTTTATTTATTTTTCACACTGTTCCTTTAAGGGCTGTACAGACAAAAATGTAACTTTATCTGTTTAATGTTACCTTTAAGAGCTTATAATGTGTGTGAGAACAATGATCACACTAAACAATGATGATCTCTTCATTAATGGACAGCACTGGACGAGTTACACAGAACTGCATTAAATATTCTTCTTTTATGTGTATTAGTTTAAAGGTAACTGCATATAACCCAAACGACCAGATGAAATAGAAACAAAGGAATTTTAATGAACTCTGGAACTAAAAAAACACATTGGCACAACCATAAAACATCATCATAACATCAACACAAGACCAAAAACTAAAGAAACTGTAATATATGCTTGCAGGGAGTAATCAAAGGAACAGAAGTGTGAGCTAATCAGAGGCTTACCAAAAGCAGAACAGAACTGACACGGGACAATTAGTAACAAAAATATAATATAAATATTAAATACTTCTGAAGAAATGTTTATAAAATGTGTTGCTAACTGTTCAAAATCCTAAAAATGTTCAGATTTAAATTCCATTAGTAATTTAGTAGTTTGCGCATCACTGATCCGTCATGAACTGAACTCTTGAAGATGGTGTTGAGTCGGCTCATAACTGAAGTGAAATGGAGACCATATGACTCAAATTTCTTACTGGGGACAGTGAAGATAGACTGATACACACCTGAGACCCTTCCCCACAGGACAGATGCTAAAGCAGGTATGTTTAGAAGTTTATATCCCTTCTGTCCTTGACGGCAGGTAGAAGTGTGCTTAATGTACACTTATTATACATCAAATTAAAGGGCACTTAAGTATATCTAAACTGAGTACTCACTTTATGTTTCTTAACACACTTTAAGTGCACTCAAACATGTGCTTTGTAATATTGTGCAATTAAGTTTTACTTAAACGTACATTTTAAATCAAAATTTAAATAAAAAAATTAAATGTTTGTCATTCTTTAAAGAGGTAGTTATGTTAATGTATTGATTAATATACTAAAGCACATGTAAAATAATGGACTTTCATTTCAGCTGAAGTGTGTTTTCCAAAATTATTTTTTTTATGTATTTTGAAAGTGTTTAAAAATTATAATATATACTGTGTGTATTTTTCTTCTAAACTTCATTATAATTTAAAAAAAAAAAATGGATTGTACTAAAAATGTATAGGTACACTGGTAATTTAAATTTAACACAGATTAATGTTTTAAAATTCTTTCAAAATTAAGGCCCATTAAATATCATTAAAACAAAATTAATTTAATTTCAATTCTGTTAATTCTCTCTCAAGATATCTAAAATATCAAGAGTTGGAAAATAAGAGTTTTTTTTCTGTATAAATGATTATTATGAGAACCAAATAAAAATACGAGAAATCTCTGCTAGTGTATTTACGTCATTCTGTCACGCTGTGTATTAATTATAATATATTATAGAAGCAGACAAAGAATAAAATGATGTGCTGTGAAATGAGCTCTACATGAATATATATATATATATATGTTGCTATAATGCATCTGTAAACAAAGAAATGAACAGTTTCTGTCCAGAAAAATATTGAACAGTGAGAATCTCCCTCATGTGGAGACACAAGTATAAGACTCTTGTCTGCTCCTCTTTACAATAAGTGCTCTGCTGCCATCTGCTGGATGAATTACACAATGCAGTATTAAACACATCTACAGATAGAAATGTCTTTGATATAATAGGCCTATCAGATGAATATCTCTGGAATAGAAACCAATGTTTATTTATAAATCTTGTCTGAATAGCTCTCTATTTGTTGTACACAAACAGTCCAATTCATTTTATAACTTTATTAAAGTAAAAAGAAAGTTAATTGTGCTCTTATTAGAATATCATAACATTGTAGTAAAATTCCCTTAATGTTAAGCACATTATCCCCAAAATAACTTTAAATGTTCAGCTTATTAAAATGTATATATTTATAGTAAATATCAACTTTCTTTCTGTGTGAAGTAAAGTTTTAGTAAGTGTCTGAAGTGAGCAGTCAGTGATCAGAGCTTGTTTCTGCTGTGTTCAGGTTCAGGTTTGATGCTGAATATAAACTGCAGTGTTTCTGTATCAATCTGCTTTAAGTTTAGTGTGACTTTATCTCCACACTGACTTCTGACTGACACGAGTCTGTCCTCAGTGAAGTGTCTCTTCACGCTGGAGGAGGAGTCCCGCTCATCAGCCTGACACTTTATTGATATATATGGAGAAAATCAAAATGCTGCTTTCTGATTTGTCACTGATTGTGTTTGATGATTTCCTCTGTTGTGTCTAATAAGGTAACAGTGAGTGTCATTGGCAGCTGTGAGTCTCTCTCTCTCTTTAGGGGGCTGACAGGAGCCAGTTTCTTCAGTGTGTTTGAGGAGCAGAGGAGAAACTTGTGCTGTTCTCTGAGTTGATGAAACAGTGTGTGTCGAGCTGAAGGAGAAGATGAAGAGCTGTCTGATGTTTCTGTGTTATATGGTAAAACTCATCACCTCTGGTAGGTATATACTGAGGGTCAATAGGTAATCTATTTAAAATAAGCTGAAATAATTTACATATAATGTTACACTTTACTACATATTACAGTATGTTTAATTAATTATTAATTGTCTCTCTCTCTCTCTCTCTCTCATGTGTAGACAGTGTGAGTGTGAGGTTGGTGAATGGCAATAATCCCTGTGCTGGTCGAGTGGAGGTTTATAATGATAGTCGTTGGGGAACAGTGTGTCATCGTTACTGGGATATTACTGATGCTGCAGTGGTGTGTAGAGAGCTGGACTGTGGGACGGCTGTAAAACCAACATATGATGCTCACTTTGGAGAAGGATCAGGACCAATTTCAATGGGTTATTTATACTGTAGTGGATCAGAGACTGCACTGAAAGACTGCCGGTCAGACAGCCAGTATGCACAGTACTGTAATCATAAAGAAGATGCTGGTGTCGTCTGTTCAGGTAAACTGCTCCAAACCTCAGACTGTTATTTCATCTCTCTCTTTCATAATTCTCACTCAAACAATAATTTATGCTGGTGTTTACAAACATCATTATCAATCTTATGAAACAGGCAGTCTGTTTAATTGTTTTGTTCATAATAATATATTAATCCTAATTCCTTGTTATTTTACAATAAACTATGATGAAGAGAATCACTATTAAATATGTCAAGTCTTTTGTATATTCAGATAGTCTGATTTTACAATCTTATTTACGTTGTTTATTTAATAAAGATTATAAAATTACGGATGTAAAATCAAATTACATATCTACGGTGAGCGGGAGGGGACATGTTTCACTTAGTTTAGTCGTAGCCACGAGATTATTTTGTCGAGATTAACGACATCCTTATATTTACGAGTTTAATGCATAAACAACCCGCGTGACCATAGCAACCTGGGATTATCAGAGATTGATCAAACATTTTTATCCATCCCACAGTCTTGTTAATCTGTTAACTGATCGTGTCTTTTTATTTAATATTTGTATTTTATTGTTATTATATAACTGTAGCCTAATATAATAATATTATTATATTAACTGGTTAGGGCTATATTTTTATATTTATAGTTATATATGCTTATTTCCCCTTTCAGTTCATGTATGATTCTACAAAATTAACGTTCTGTATAATTGCTAGTATTATTATGCTACTTTATATTTTACAAATACTGTAAACGCCTGACAATTATACCAATAAAGTTTTGACTTTATGATTGTATTTATGCCCATCTGTGATTATAAATGAGCGTGTTGTGTTTTCATTTACAAATTAAACTACGAGAATGATTCATTCATCAACAACAATTTAATTATAGTCTATTAATTAGCTGAAATAAAATGAAATATATTAAATTCAACCTTTAAACTGCACTTCATTACAAATTCCCACGAGTCATATAGCATGGTATGTCAGACATTTACAGTAAGATATTATTTACAAAACTGTTCAGAATGTAAAGTAAATAGATCGAAATGAAGGGAAAATAAATCAAATACGTAATAGGCTACAATAATAATAATAATAATAATAATAATCGACAAATATTATGGGAAAAAGACGATCAGTTAATGGACTTACAAGACTGTGGGATGGATAAAAATGTTTTCTTGTAGGACTTTTTTATTTTATGTACTTTATTACTTTATGTAACATTTATTCATGATAAACTTCTTTCAAATGCTGTCTACATCACACACATGGGTCTGTAGCCTATAGTTAATATAATAATTAGCCTAAATAACAGGATCTTGAAGCCACGACATAAGGATGTTGTTACCTCGACAAAATGATCTCGTGGCCTGGACAAAACTAAGTGAACCGAACATGTTCCCTCCGGATCACCTTACATATACAATTAGTGCAGATTAAGTGAATTAATTAAATAAAAAATGTCAAAATTTAATGACAGTTTTCTCTAGTCCTCCAGCTGATATGTTTAATTAATAATCTGTTCTTATATTTCAACAACTCAGAAAAAGGACTTCGACTTGTGGACGGGTCTCACCTGTGCTCTGGTAGAGTGGAGATGTTTGGTACAGAAGGATGGGGTTCAGTGTGTGACGCTGCCTTTGACCAGCAGGATGCAGAGGTTGTGTGTAGAGAGCTGGACTGTGGGGCTCCTGTACAGGTGCTGGGAGCAGCTGCTTTTGACAAAGGGAAAGGTCGTGTTTGGTCAGAGGAGATTCAGTGCAGAGGAAATGAATCTCAGATACACGACTGTTCACGATCATCTTCACAGATACAGAACTGTTCCCATGATGATGATGTGGGAGTGATCTGTTCAGGTTGAGTATTAACATTTGACATCTCTTTAGATAAATTACATATGTGATACACTGCTGTTGTATTGCTCAGTTATCTTGACACTAGTTTCATACTGTTTAAAAGAGCTGTCAGTTGTTTGTCCAGGTTACACTGATCTCAAACTGGTAAATGGTTCAGACTCTTGTTCTGGAAGAGTGGAGCTTCAGTTCCTCAATGAGTGGGGCACAGTGTGTGATGCATGCTGGGATATGAGGGCTGCCAGTGTCCTCTGCAGACAGCTGAATTGTGGGATTGCTGTGTCTGTTGTGGGATCAGACTGGTTTGGAGAGGGAAGTGGTGAAATCTGGTCTGATGTGTTTGATTGTGACGGGAATGAAACAAAACTCTCAGAATGTTCCATCTCTTCATGGAGTCGAGCTGAATGTTCTCATAGACGAGATGTTGGAGTCATCTGCTCTGGTGAGCACATTCACACCACACTGAGGTCATGGGTTTCAGACTAAAACTACACATTTTAACAAATGTAGTATATTTTAGATAAATATTCAATAACAAATAAAAACTCTCTCCAGAGAGTGAAGCTCATCTGAGGAACTGCAGCACAACACAAACTCTCAACTGCAGCTCCACACAACAGCTGTCAGAGAACTTTGGTGAGAAAATCAACATCTGGGCAGATTCTTTAGTTACTAGTGATATAAAATGTGCATGTACAATCACTGTTTTTCTTTCTCTGAGTATCAGGTCGCGGGTCCATCAGGCTGGTGGGTTCTGGGGGAGACTGTGCAGGGAGGCTGGAGGTTTTTCACAGCGGCTCATGGGGGACAGTGTGTGATGACTCCTGGGATATTAAAGATGCCCATGTGGTGTGCAGACAGCTGCAGTGTGGAGTGGCCCTCAGTAACCAGCAGGTACCAGCCTGGTTTGGTCCTGGTTCTGGACCCATATGGCTGGATGATGTGGAGTGTGAGGGGAATGAGACGTCCCTGTGGAGCTGCTCTTCTTCAGGCCGGGGAACACATGACTGCATACACAAGGAGGATGTAGGAGTCGTGTGCTCAGGTAAACAATAATGTAAATAATGATTTTATCTAAACTAAAGTTTTCTAAACTACTCACTTGTCCACACCTCAACATAACACTACTGAATCTACAGCACAAAACACAGCTGACCAATGTAGCCCGATTCCCAAACTAATCTCTAATCAGTCAGTTCTTTTTAGTGAATCACAGACACACAGTTTGCAGCTAACTTTGAGAATTAAATCAGTTACAGACTGGATGTTCATATGAAATATGCAGCTAAATATATGCATTTTGCATTTGGTCAGTATTAGTATTTTATATATTAATGAATTAATTATTTTTGTTTGTTTGTTCAGTGTTGTTTTAATATAAGAATTTATATAAATTTTGGCAAAGACTATTTAAACTAACTCCCACCAACATGTGATTGAGATAGTCAACACTAAAAAAAGATGTTTGTTGAGCATCAGTTTGATGTAGATGACTTAATAATATCAGAATTACGAGATAATTTTAAAGAAAAAAAAAGTTTTTGCTCTGTTTTTCTGAATTAATTAATTAATCTGAGATAATTAAGTCATTAATTCAGAAAAACAGAGCAAAAACTTTTTTTTTCATTAAAAATTATCTCGTAATTCTGAGATAATTAACTCGTTAATTCAGAAAAACAGAGTAGATTTTTTTTCCTCAAGTGAATGCAATACGCTTCCGTAGTTTGATAGATGGTAAAGCGCATGCTTTTTGATGCGATTGACCCGAGTTCGAATCCGCCTTTTGCCAAACTTTTTCCCTCCCTTTTAAAATCGCATACCACACCGGAAAGGCATTTATCTTCAATAAAAATAAAGGAAATAATCAAAAAGTTGAAAATAAAGTATCGGGTAGGGTTAGGGTAGGTGTAGGGAGGGCTTTATTGTCCTAATAAGGTGGTGTCCGAAACCATAGTGGATGTTCTCGAGTGCACTCATTCAATCCCACAATGCACCGCAAACACGAGTTCAACCGATGTACACTCAACCATAGTCTATGGCTGTGTCCAAATTCAGGGTCTGCATCCTTCGGAGTACTCATTTGAAGGATGTTACGTCACAGCGCCGCGACGAAGGCTGTCCAAATTCGTAGGATCCTTCAAATGCGGCCCACAAATACGTCCTCCTTTTCCCCGAATTGGAAGGATGGGTGTGGTGGATCCTTTCCCGTCCTACCTATCCCATAATTCTTTTCGGCAGAGCGTAATGGCGAACGAAGCGAGCGGTAGCGGAGTGGGAGAGGAGTTTCTCTGACAAAACAAGCTAAAGTTTATGCTTCGGCTCAATGAATTTGTAGTTGAAATTAGTAGAATACTTAAAACAAATAAAAATAGGCTATAATGGCTTACCTGGATGTGACTGTCTTGTAGTCTGATATAAAAAACTCTCCGACAACGAGCAAAGAAAGTATTTAATTTATTTAATTGCTTTATTTCTTCCAAAATAATTAAAATGAGGAGAATAACTCTTTGTTTGTCCATTTTCCCGCTTCTTGCTTGGCGCTGTCACGGTTGCTAGGCGACAGGATATGAGCAACGGGTAAGGGAGGGAACTGAAAGAAGGGTAGGCTGTCCAAATTCACAAACACCGACTTCCGGGTTTTGCGGACGTCGGAGGATCCCTCCTCCTTCAACCGGGTAGGAAGGATCCTAAGGAGGATGCAGACCCTGAATTTGGACACAGCCACACTCAACCATATGCACTCAACGGCTCGAGAATGCCCAGAATGCACTGCGAGAGTCGCGCGCTGAATGAATTCCCGCGTCTCGCCAGAAGATGGCGCCCGCAGCTGAATCATCCATTCATTGATTATAGAAGCGCTCGTCCACGGCGTAATGCAACACAGGTACAAAATGTTTTGTAAATTGACTATTAGGGTTTATACATAATGTGCATAATAATGTAATATACATAATATGCAAAAACGGCAGTCCGGAGCACTCAGTGTCCGAATTCACTCACTCGTTTTCATTCACTCCTTCAAGTGGACTTTATAGTGGACTAATGTAGGGAATAGTGAATCAATGAGGGTATAGGGGGCGATTTCGGATACAGCCATCGTCTTATATTCGGGTCAATACGGGCAATTTACACTCAATACGTTATTATTGCGTAAGTTACTGTTTTATAATTTACTACAATACTGAGGTGCAGATAATCGCCACTATTTGCAATAAGTAGTATAAATAGCAGAAAATCCTGCTGTTTTAACAGTGTAAACAGAATCCATCGCTATTTGCACTTAGTGTAAATATAATCTAATTGATATTTGCACTTAGTGTAAGCATCTGTCACTATTTACACTTATTAGCCGCTGCCAAAAAAATTATGGAAATATTAATGAACTGTAATTGTTAGGATTAATCAGAATCATTAACTGATGTATAATTCCCATCCCTAATTAAAACGCTGTCATTCTGTGAGTTGAGGTTGATTCTCATCCTTTTCCAGAGTTTAAAGAGATCAGGTTAACTGAGGGCTGTGAAGGGAATGTGGAGGTTTTCTACAAAGGATCCTGGGGAAATGTGTGTTACAACAAGATGGACAGAGACACAGCGAGTCTGATCTGTCAAGAGCTGAACTGTGGAAGATCTGGCAGTGAACCCAGTAATTCAGAGGGACTGAAGACTCATAATTGGCTTGATAAACTTGATTGTCGACGACATGATTCCACTTTATGGCAGTGTCCATCTTCACCCTGGGGACTGAATGACTGCAGTAGAGATGAAGTGGCCAAAATCACCTGCTCAAGTGAGATGATATTTAACTCATTTAAGATGGTTAGAAATGGTTTTGTTTGTTTAAATATTATTATTTTTCTGTCTTTTAATTATTTTGTGGCATTCAGTGGTAAATTAAATGTTAACGTTTTAATCTCAGAGGATCAGACACGAGAGTCTCCTCAGAGTCTTCTGACATGTTCTACCTCACCAGCTCCATACAAGAGACAGTGTTCAAGTAAGTTTATTATGATTTAATTTATTTTTTATTATTATCACAACTTTAAACTTGTTGTGAATGTTGCTGATTGATGTGTTTGTTTCAGATCATATTCCTCTCAGACTGAGTGGAGGGGAGGGCCGGTGCTCTGGGAGGCTGGAGGTGTATCATAACACTGTGTGGGGCTCAGTCTGTGATGATCAGTGGGACATCAGCGATGCTCAGGTGGTCTGCAGGCAGCTGGGTTGTGGAGCAGCACTGAGGGCTGATGGGAATTCAGTCTTTGGTGCTGGTGAAGGTGTTGTGTGGCTGAACAGAGTCGAGTGCAGAGGGAATGAGATTCACCTGTGGGACTGTCCTCTCTCCCTGAAAAACCACACTGACTGCTCCCGCAAAGAGCACGCTGGACTCACCTGTGCAGGTCACAGCAAACACTGAGGAATATTATTAATTTGATGATCTTTTTATGTATTCAAGACAATCGTGAATTTAAATGTGTTTGTTTCTGTTTTTCCAGATTTGTCAGTGTCCACTACTCCTGCCACAACAACATCAGCTTCTCCTCCAGTTTCTCCTCCAGTTTCTTCTTCAGTGCGCTCAACATCAGTCTCTCCTTCACAAACTCCTCCAGCAGCATCTCTCTCCGTCCCCCCAGTGTTTGTGATTGTACTGGGAGTTGTGCTCTTACTGCTCTTAGTGCCACTGCTTATACTGATTCAGCAGAACAGAGTGATGAGGAGAGGTAGGAGAGATCCAGAGACTGTCATATTGTGTCTTATTCAGTGTGTGATCAGTCATGTGTTGTGAACTGACAGCAGGTTTGTCTGTCTACACTCACAGCTCTCTCTAAGAGGAGACACAGGACGACGACTGAGGCCGTTTATGAGGAGATTCAGCACAGACACAATCACTTCACTCAGAGGGGTGAGCCATGAGCCATCAAGCTCATTTAATACCATTAATAAGAGTCTGTCAGACAGCTGATGTTCATCTATTATTAGTCCTGTTAAACCTCCTGCTTCAAACCACAGAATTCCTGACAGAAAACCACAGAGCTGCAGGTGCATGTTTATATATGTGTGTGTGTGTGTGTGTGTGTGTGTCAGTGAGTGTCTCTTCCTGTGTGTATTTTTAGATTATCATAAGGAGATGTTCATGTTTTTAAGTGTAAGTGCAGGTGTGTGTGTGATAGTGTGTGTGTGTGTGTGTGTATTTCTGGAAGGCAGTTAGGAATGGGTTCATGTGAGGATACTTGTGTGTTTGTTAATAGGCCCAACAAAAAAGGATTTCTGCCTATAATGCTTTTAAATGTGAATAATTAATATTTGTGCTGTGTTATGTTCTTTATGATCCAGAGGAAATGAGGATCCAGTCTGTTTTTAATGATAAACATGTTTCTGACTGCTCTGCTTTAACAGGGAGTCTCATCTCTGAAGAACTGCATTCTGGGTATGAAGATGCGGATGAGCTTCTCTCAGGTTAGAGAGATGAAGGGCATATTTATGTCACATTCCACTCAAATCCATTTTAAAGAATTCACCTAAATAAATAAACAAATAAATAAATAAATTCTGTTATATATTTGATTAATGACTTGATACTATTCAAATACTGTTACTCAATTATATATTAAAAGTCTGCTCTCCTTTTTTTAGCAAAAGAGTTCAAGACTGCATATTATGATGATGTCACCAACGGCAGTGGCCTAAAAGGTCAGTGACCTTTTTAATTGATCACATGATTCATTATCAAATTATTAATACATTTTCAGTCTCATGATCTGCAATAAGAACATATTTTGGCTTTTGTATCCAAACATATTGTGTGTTGATGCAGAAGAGATGCTGAAGGAAATCAATCCGGGATACTATGATGATGTCATCACTGATGGACTGAAAGCAGATCGTGAGACAGGTGTCTCTCTCTTACTCTACAACAGCATAGAACACAATTTTAAATTGAAATATTACAGTATATTTAAGGTAGATATTTCAGATTTGTTCTGAACGTAATGAATGTGTGAATTTACAGAAGAAACACCTGAGAGCTATGATGATGTCATGACGAGCGAACTGAACTCTGAGATCAAAAAAGGTGTTTTAGTTTTGTATTTTTTTATATATATTCCTTTAAATCAAGATCATTACAAATTACATTACATTACAGTTATTTGGCTTATTCAATTTTGATAAATTTTTATGTGTAGTGAACACACCAGAGAATTATGATGATGTCATCATTAATAGACTGAGATCTCAAGGTGAAACAGGTGAGATGCACAGAACTACATTTTCCTTTTCTTTCTTTCTTCTTTTTTAATCCCCATTTGGATATTTACATGAGTATCAGACATGTGTCCTGTGTAATCAAGGGAAAATGGATCTTTCAAATGAGATATTGTTTTATAAATATGATGTTTTCATTCTTGATCAGAGAGAGTTCAGGAGGAGTATGATGATGTGATGAGGGTCAGTGAAGATGTGAGAAACCTGTTGGGTACGTTACTATAACCCTTTGTTCTCATTATATTAACATCTTTATTTATATTTTAATCTTTTAAATAGTTTTCCATTTTTTAGACTTTTAAAATATTATTCTAATGATAATATTTGACATGGTTTTAAGATTTTGTTTTTAATAACAGATTATGATGATGTGGAGGACAAACAAAGAAGCGCTTCAATAAATCTGAACAAAGTTTGAGTGATATGTTATTGATGTCAGATCTCAGGTTATATTTTTGTATTAAAATTGAGTTTGAGTTTGTCTTTGTGAGATGTTTTGTATTGTTTTTTTTTTGGCCTTGTTAATATCAATAAAAACATTTCAGACCAAATTGTGTATTTCAGTAAGACATTCCACAACAAAACACAACCATGTTGACAATCAAAGACATCCTAAATATAAGCCTATATGAGCATCAGTGATTAAACAGCCCTCAACATGCAGCACCACAGCAAGTACTGGAGTTTTGAGAGTTGATAAATGCTGATCTTTGCATTTATTTTGGATGCATTAAGTAGCCTAACTTCTACAACAGAAACACACAAAAGTGTGTATCAAATATTATCTTATGTGATCAGATGTGTTTTTAACCAATAATTAAATATGCATATTGCTTATCTACTGGGCGTTTTACTTTTATATGCATCATTTATCAGGCTTTAGAAGTGTTTTGTTATATGTGTAATTCAACAACATGTAACACCTGTAACACATTTAAAATGCATATTTCTTCTCCATAAACCATATGAAGCACTTTATAATTAAACAATATATTGTGAATTAATAATGCTTAATAACAGATCATTAGAACCCCAGTGCAGCTCATGTCACATCCATCAATATACTGTAAAACAAGCGTAATTGCCTGTTGTGTGACGTCAAGGCAATTTCATACTTTTGGGTATTTTTTAAATTCTTTTGTTGGAAATTGTCCTTACCTGCAGTCATGAAAAAAAAATGAATAAAAGTTTAACTTTTATTAATAAAATAAATAACTTAATAAAAGCTTATTTATTGCTTACAAACAATAGTATATAATTGCATGTTTTATTTTGGTTGATTGTAGATAAGTATCCACTAAACAGAGTTCCCATTTTGTTACCTCTGTGTTAATATAAACACTCACTGGACACTTCAACTGCTCGTTAATGCAAATACTGTATCTAATCAGCCAATCATGCCTTGATGCATTTAGGCATGTAGACATGGACAAGACAATCTGCTAAAGTTCAAACTGGGCATCAGAATGAGGAAGCTGTTTTAAGTGACTTTGAAAGTGACATGGCTGTTGGTGCCAGACTGGCTGGTCTGAGTATTCCAGTAAATCCTGATCTACTGGGATTTTCCTACACAACCCATAGGGTTTACAAAGAATGGTCAAAAAAAGAGAAAATGCTCTACATGAAATAAACTATATTTTTAGCTGTAATGTAGATGTGAACAAATAAATTAACATTTTCTGTCCAGAAAAATGAGAAGCTCCCTCATGTGGTGACACAAGGAAAAGACTCTTGTCTGCTCCTCTTTACAAAAAGAAACGTTTTGCTCCCATCTGCTGGATGAATTACACAATGTAGTGTTAAACACACTTATACAAATGTCTTTGATATAATGGCAAATTGATATCTTTAGAACAGAAACCAATGTTTATTTATAAATCTTGTCTGAATAGCCTTTGCTATGTTGTACGCATTCAGTCCAGTTCATTTTATAATGTATTAACATACTGTTTATTGTGCTCTTGATTAGAACATAATGGTCAAGTAAAATCCCCCAAATATATATATATTTTTTTTTTTCAAAAATAACTTTTTTTTAAATTTTCAGTTTATTATAATTTATAGCAAAAATAAACTATTTAAACAGTTTCAGTAAGTGAGCAGTCAGTCATTAGTGTTTGTATCTGTTGTGTTCAGGTTCAGGCTTTGATGCTGAATATAAGCTGCAGTGTTTCTGTACACCGGAAAAAAATACTTTTCTTTAGGGATGTATCGATACCACTTTTTCCAGTACTCGCCCGATACCGAAACTTTTATTTTTGGTACCTGCCGATACCGAGTACCGATACCGATATTTTCATTGCATTTGTAAATGTTTAAATATTGGGTACAGAAACCAGAAGAGTATGTATAATGTTAGTTGGTTAACTTCCTTTATCAAATAGAAACAGTCAAATCAAAATTTATTCAGACACCTTCAACATTTCTCACATTACCACAGTTTATTCGCTATAGTTTAGAAAATGTCATAATAAAATATGACGAACTCAGAGTTAAACTGTGTCAGAACAAATTTAGCTTGATAATGCAAGATAACTTTGATAGAAAGGTATATAATGGATTACAATCAACCAAAAATTATTCAGACAGCTAAGTAAGTAATTTTATTTGTCACATACATAATCATACAGAGTATAACCAGCAGTGAAATGTAGGTATTATAGGAAGAGATACAGCTTGACATGAGGAGAGGAGGGAGAAAAAAAATAATTCACAGACTATATTCTTATGAGGGTACAGTGTGAGAACAGAAAAAACACCCCAGCAACAAAAAGCACATAGTCAATCAACAACATAGTCACACGACTGCAACAGGGTAGTAATCCAGTTCTGGCAAGCAGCCATCCGGTCCTGCAGCCATTCTCGGCGCCGGTCGGACCCCGCTTGTCAGGCTGGCGGAACAAAGCGGCGAAGGCAAGGGATCGAGGTTAGGAGGTGAATGCATATCTGTGTATGTGCGTATGTGTATGTGCCTGTGGAGCCGCCACGCTGGCATACAAATCAAGTTGTCTCAGTCCGCAGAATGTGATAGCGACACAGCACGTTGCTATGGACACAGCCTTGATCAGGACCCAGACAGAGTCAACAATCCGCAGGTGTCTGTGGAAGGGAAGAAGGAATGCAAGAGCGTCACACTGCAGTGCTCTTCCCGGGTTGTTTCCCAACACGACCTTGTCTGAAGCCGTGCTGTTTTGAGAGAGCCGAAAGAAGATAAGATTGTTTAGTCTTGGTGCGAGTAGCCGTATTCCAATTTTCACGGCACCTCTCTTTGTCCATTCTGGTCTCCAAATCCATCAATTTTTCTTTTCAAATCCGAAAGCTTCTCCGTGATAGACTCCATATTGCGGTTAATAGGCTGACCGCTCTGCCCACTGCTTCAATCATAACGGGCAGCATAGTGAGGCTTTTGACAGCTGTACCCGTTTCCTGAATTTTACGATAACCCAGGGCAAAGCCTAATCCAATCAGCAGAAGACCTGTTATCATGGTTCCGAATAGGTAGATATCTTCAATGTCCTCCACGGAAAGAGCCGCCAGACACACGACCTGCCACCTTTCCCATGCGTCCATCGTATATCCAGCTGCGAAAGTTCCGCTGGGACAATCAGGTTCCCCCGAACCTAAACTTCTCGTCGAGAAAATTGTCAATTGCATTGAGAGACCAGTTGATCAAATCCATGATTTTTCAGTTTGGAGAGCAGTGCAGAGAGAGTCTCTCAAGTATTAGACAATAGACAATAGACAATAGACAAGACGAGAGAGCAAAGCAGGGAAGGGAAGGTAAGGGGAGGAGAGGGAGGAAAAAATGCGACCGCCTTCGCTGAGGAGAGTCTGTGAATTAACAGCATTAGAGCTGCTCCATTGCAGCGGCTCAGTAGACTGTAATCACGCGTTTTGCTGTAATAATGCAGGGAACCACTCGTTATAAGCCTCCTAAATGTGATATTTTCAGAAATAAAAGTTTTTTTTTTTCAGATTTTTTTAATCTGAAACGTGTTGCAATTTATATTCCAAAGCCACTCATATAGGCTAATGCAGAATAAAGAGTTTTATAAACTAATAAGACATGTTTTTATGTCATTCTTGATCAGAGAGAGTTCAGGAGGAGTATGATGATGTGATGAGTGTCAGTGAAGATGTGAGAAACCTGTTGGGTAAGTTACTATAACCCTAGTGTTCTCATTATGTTATCTTTATTTATATTTTAATAATCTTTAAAATTTTAAATAAAAAAAATATATATTCATCCACATTTGACATGATTTGATTTTAATAACAGATTATGATGATGTGGAGGAGGAGTCCAACAAAGAAGATGGCCTAATGATTACAGCTGACTCAGCTCAAAAAATTTGAACTCTTAAAAGCTTTGAGTGATATTGTTATTGATGTCAAATCTCAGGTTTTTGTGTTTCTCACTTTTTTGTATTAAAAGGGTCATCAGATGCCCATTTTCCACAAGTTGATATTATTCTTTAGGGTCTCAATGAAAAGTCTATAACATACTTTGGTTAAAATTTCTCAATGGTAGTGTAAAAAGCACCTTTTTACCCAGTCAAAATCAGCTCTGTTTTCAGCAAGCCATTCTAGTCCATGTTGCTTTAAATGCTAATGAGCTCTGCTCGCCCCGCCCCTATCTTCTGTGGAGTGACGAGCAGTACGGTTTACTTTAATGTATTAACATATTGTTTATTGTGCTCTTGATTAGAACATAATGGTCAAGTAAAATCCCCCAAATATATATATATATTTTTTTTTCAAAAATAACTTTTTTTAAAATTTTCAGTTTATTATAATTTATAAATTTATAGCAAAAATAAACTATTTAAACAGTTTCAGTAAGTGAGCAGTCAGTCATTAGTGTTTGTATCTGTTGTGTTCAGGTTCAGGCTTTGATGCTGAATATAAGCTGCAGTGTTTCTGTACACCGGAAAAAAATGCTTTTCTTTAGGGATGTATCGATACCACTTTTTCCAGTACTCGCCCGATACCGAAACTTTTATTTTTGGTACTTGCCGATACCGAGTACCGATACCGATATTTTCATTGCATTTGTAAATGTTTAAATATTGGGTACAGAAACCAGAAGAGTATGTATAATGTTAGTTGGTTAACTTCCTTTATCAAATAGAAACAGTCAAATCAAAATTTATTCAGACACCTTCAACATTTCTCACATTACCACAGTTTATTCGCTATAGTTTAGAAAATGTCATAATAAAATATGACGAACTCAGAGTTAAACTGTGTCAGAACAAATTTAGCTTGATAATGCAAGATAACTTTGATAGAAAGGTATATAATGGATTACAATCAACCAAAAATTATTCAGACAGCTAAGTAAGTAATTTTATTTGTCACATACATAATCATACAGAGTATAACCAGCAGTGAAATGTAGGTATTATAGGAAGAGATACAGCTTGACATGAGGAGAGGAGGGAGAAAAAAAATAATTCACAGACTATATTCTTATGAGGGTACAGTGTGAGAACAGAAAAAACACCCCAGCAACAAAAAGCACATAGTCAATCAACAACATAGTCACACGACTGCAACAGGGTAGTAATCCAGTTCTGGCAAGCAGCCATCCGGTCCTGCAGCCATTCTCGGCGCCGGTCGGACCCCGCTTGTCAGGCTGGCGGAACAAAGCGGCGAAGGCAAGGGATCGAGGTTAGGAGGTGAATGCATATCTGCGTATGTGCGTATGTGTATGTGCCTGTGGAGCCGCCACGCTGGCATACAAATCAAGTTGTCTCAGTCCGCAGAATGTGATAGCGACACAGCACGTTGCTATGGACACAGCCTTGATCAGGACCCAGACAGAGTCAACAATCCGCAGGTGTCTGTGGAAGGGAAGAAGGAATGCAAGAGCGTCACACTGCAGTGCTCTTCCCGGGTTGTTTCCCAACACGACCTTGTCTGAAGCCGTGCTGTTTTGAGAGAGCCGAAAGAAGATAAGATTGTTTAGTCTTGGTGCGAGTAGCCGTATTCCAATTTTCACGGCACCTCTCTTTGTCCATTCTGGTCTCCAAATGCATCAATTTTTCTTTTCAAATCCGAAAGCTTCTCCGTGATAGACTCCATATTGCGGTTAATAGGCTGACCGCTCTGCCCACTGCTTCAATCATAACGGGCAGCCTAGTGAGGCTTTTGACAGCTGTACCCGTTTCCTGAATTTTACGATAACCCAGGGCAAAGCCTAATCCAATCAGCAGAAGACCTGTTATCATGGTTCCGAATAGGTAGATATCTTCAATGTCCTCCACGGAAAGAGCCGCCAGACACACGACCTGCCACCTTTCCCATGCGTCCATCGTATATCCAGCTGCGAAAGTTCCGCTGGGACAATCAGGTTCCCCCGAACCTAAACTTCTCGTCGAGAAAATTGTCAATTGCATTGAGAGACCAGTTGATCAAATCCATGATTTTTCAGTTTGGAGAGCAGTGCAGAGAGAGTCTCTCAAGTATTAGACAATAGACAATAGACAATAGACGAGACGAGAGAGCAAAGCAGGGAAGGGAAGGTAAGGGGAGGAGAGGGAGGAAAAAATGCGACCGCCTTCGCTGAGGAGAGTCTGTGAATTAACAGCATTAGAGCTGCTCCATTGCAGCGGCTCAGTAGACTGTAATCACGCGTTTTGCTGTAATAATGCAGGGAACCACTCGTTATAAGCCTCCTAAATGTGATATTTTCAGAAATAAAAGTTTTTTTTTTTCAGATTTTTTTAATCTGAAACGTGTTGCGATTTATATTCCAAAGCCACTCATATAGGCTAATGCAGAATAAAGAGTTTTATAAACTAATAAGACATGTTTTTATGTCATTCTTGATCAGAGAGAGTTCAGGAGGAGTATGATGATGTGATGAGTGTCAGTGAAGATGTGAGAAACCTGTTGGGTAAATTACTATAACCCTATTGTTCTCATTATGTTATCTTTATTTATATTTTAATAATCTTTAAAATTTTAAATTAAAAAAATATATATTCATCCACATTTGACATGATTTGATTTTAATAACAGATTATGATGATGTGGAGGAGGAGTCCAACAAAGAAGATGGCCTAATGATTACAGCTGACTCAGCTCAAAAAATTTGAACTCTTAAAAGCTTTGAGTGATATTGTTATTGATGTCAAATCTCAGGTTTTTGTGTTTCTCACTTTTTTGTATTAAAAGGGTCATCAGATGCCCATTTTCCACAAGTTGATATTATTCTTTAGGGTCTCAATGAAAAGTCTATAACATACTTTGGTTAAAATTTCTCAATGGTAGTGTAAAAAGCACCTTTTTACCCAGTCAAAATCAGCTCTGTTTTCAGCAAGCCATTCTAGTCCATGTTGCTTTAAATGCTAATGAGCTCTGCTCGCCCCGCCCCTATCTTCTGTGGAGTGACGAGCAGTACGGTTTACTTTATCCGCGAAACTGGCTAACTAGCATGTTTTTAGGAAAGGTGATTTGCAAAGATTCATAAAAAACCCTTATACTCACTTCTTTTGTAGATGAAGCTGGATCACGAATGATTCGTGCGAACATGGACGCATTTAGGCAGATCGGGGATCGGCGCATTCCCTTCAAAACGAAAGTAAAGTCAATCCTCTGCATCTTCAGCGGCTCAGATGTTGGGAGTAAATGATGACTGCTATGTTCATTATTACATCCAGTGTTGGGGAGTAACTAGTTACATGTAACGGAATTACGTAATTTAATTACAAAATAAAAGTAATTGTAATTAGTTACAGTTACTAAGAAAAAAAAAAACTGTAATTAAATTACAGTTACTCATGAAAATGTTAATGATTACAAAGGGGGTTACATCTGATTTCTTTCACACACACTCCCACATACAGATTTAACTGATTTCTTTGATTAACTGATTAACTGAATTGCAGTGACTGCTCTAAAATATGAAACAGCAATTTTTCAGAAGTTTATAACATGCTTATCCGATAACTCTTATATTTCCTATATGGGTTTATGTGTATGCTTTATTTTTAAAGATTAACGGTTTAGGTTTTTGGGGATTAAAAAAAGGTGTGAATTTTTATCATTGTAGGGTTGTGTCCACATACTGCTATATATACATTTATATATAAATGAAGATATTTTGCATCCAATGTCTCGTTTAAAATTAAAATATTATAATCTTAATTCAAGTGATGAAGGATTTCGAAAGTCTGACAGATATTAGTGTTGAGTTCTACTGTAAGTTTAACCCTGTCTGGTTTACATGTTTGAAAATGATTAACAGTTGAAAACATTAGAAATTTAGAAAAGTAATCAAATGTAATCAGTTAAAAAAAACGAAATTCGAATACGTCACCTAACAAGTCAGAATATTTATATCTGAAACCTCACTATTGTTACGTGTCTGTTTCTGTTTAGTTCCCTTTTGCCCTTATTTGGTTCTTCCTGTTCTTGTTTCCTGTTATTTGTTAATCATCTTTTAGTCTTTTCACCTGTGTTCCAATTAATTATCTCGTTTACTCGTTTGTTCCGGTTCCTTTTAAAGTCCTCAGTTTCCCTTGAGTCTTTGTCCTGTCATGAAGTGTAACCTTTGTTTTGAGATCGTGTTTCTTATTAAAATAACTTTTTGGTTATCCCTGGATTCCTTTAAAGGATGGAAACGTTACAACTATACATTCTTACAATGCAGATGTTCTAAGCCTGTAAATGGTTGCTTAATGTTGGTAATTTCTCCTTCTTATTAAAAAAATACATTCATATTCATTGTAGAAGTGAATATTTGAACGAGACATCTCAACATGTATTACAAATATCAAAGTGTTCATTCTGAAATCTGAATAAAGATATGCATTGTAATGTATGCACTGTGTGCAGTTATTCACTGTGCTTATGTAATTATGTTGTGTTGTAATATTGTTTTATTAGTACAGTAGGATAACTGCAAATGTTTCAACATTGATTTTGTTAACAGTATGCAATTTGAAGCACTTAATGAGTTAAACGTTGGTTAAATTAATAATTACATAAAATACATTTTACTCCTATGGAAACTAATTCAGTGAAACGACATAAAAGTTTCTCAGTCTTGAAGAGTCTGTGATGTGATGATGTGTGTGATGATGATTCTGCAGGTCTGTTATTATATAATCTATTTCTACAATATATTTTTGCTTTTTAGTTATTTTTCACACTGTTCCTTTAAGGGCTGTACAGACAAAAATGTCACTTTATCTGTTTAATGTTACCTTTAAGAGCTTATAATGTGTGTGAGAACAATGATCACACTAAACAATGATCTCTTCATTAATGGACAGCACTGGACGAGTTACACAGAACTGCATTAAATATTCTTCTTTTATGTGTATTAGTTTAAAGGTAACTGTGTATATAACCCTGTAAGGATTACAGAAACTCAGACACTTTGAACTCCTGAGATGGACAACACACACACACAGTGCATTAACATACAGACATCTGTCTCCACACCCCACTGAGAGAGAATACAAGAAAATGCCTCTCTCACATATGCATCAGTTCCTTTCCTTCACTCACTCAGAATGATCAATAGAAGAATGTAATATTCTACATTAATGCAAGTGTTATTTACAGTCATGTTTGGTATCATTTGAATTGTCTCAGGGCGACTGGTATAATGGTCTCATTCTTATAAGAAGTAAACTAAAAGGTAATACAAATCCTAAGAGTTCAGAGACATTTTGCATACTGTAGAGGGCGGACCGCACCTAATGGTTTTCATGCAAATTACCTTCTGTCCCAAAAGGTGCCAACTCGACTTGATTAAATTGCAAATTACAATTGTTAGTTCCTGTCTCGAGTTTGGGGGATGTTTATTCTGGTCTGAAGTACTTAAAGAAATGTGGCAAAAGGATCGGGGCGATTCTGTAACCAGACGCCCGTGGTGTGGTATGTCTCAATGCTCATACTATGTATTACTATAAAGTCAGGTATGCATTCTTTACTCATAGATTTATCTTTGAGAATTCGATGTTTTGTATTGATATGATTTGATCTCTTTGAATTGCTGTGGAATTGACATGATACATACAGTATTTACCTGACTGATAATAAATTGTTACATTTGACCTTATTCTGTTTTACTCTGTAATTATTGACTCTAGTAGATTACGTTGCATCCTTGTTAAAGACATGAGTAACCGAATGAACGAGTAAATATAAAGTTAAGAGTTAACTAGAATAATCAAATATCAGAATAATAAATTAGAAATGGACAAGCAATCAATTTGTATTTCAAGTTAAATACGAGGTCATAAAGAAATGGAGTCAGATTAAATGATAAAATGGAGTCAGATTAAAGTTTAATTAAAATTGAAGAACTTTGCACATTTGGAAAGACCGAGCACGCAGGAAACCTTCATCCACCACCGGAGACCTTCTTTGGGCCGGATGGGTGGAGCCTTACAACCCAAACGACCAGATTAAATAGAAACAAAGGAATTTTAATGAACTCTGGAACTAAAAAAACACATTGGCACAACCATAAAACATCATCATAACATCAACACAAGACCAAAAACTAAAGAAACTGTAATATATGCTGCAGGGAGTAATCAAAGGAACAGAAGTGTGAGCTAATCAGAGGCTTACCAAAAACAGAACAGAACTGACACGGGACAATTAGTAACAAAAATATAATATAAATATTAAATACTTCTGAAGAAATGTTTATAAAATGTGTTGCTAACTGTTCAAAATCGAAGATTTAAGATTTAAATTCCATTAGTAATTTAGTAGTTTGCACAACACTGATCTGTCATGAACTGAACTCTTGAAGATGGTGTTGAGTCGGCTCATAACTGAAGTGAAATGGAGACCATATGACTCAAATTTCTTACTGGGGACAGTGAAGATAGACTGATACACACCTGAGACCCTTCCCCACAGGACAGATGCTAAAGCAGGTATGTTTAGAAGTTTATATCCCTTCTGTCCTTGACGGCAGGAAGAAGTGTGCTTAATGTGCACTTATTATACATCAAATTAAAGGGCACTTAAGTATATCTAAACTGAGTACTCACTTTATGTTTCTTAACACACTTTAAGTGCACTTAAACATGTGCTTTGTAATATTGTGCAATTAAGTTTTACTTACATTTTAAATAAAAATTTAAATAAAAAAATAAAATGTGCGTCATTCTTTAAAGAGGTAGTTATGTTAATGTATTGATTAATATACTAAAGCACATGTAAAATAATTGACTTTCATTTCAGCTGAAGTGTGTTTTCCAAAATTATTTTTTTTATGTATTTTGAAAGTGTTTAAAAATTATAATATATACTGTGTTTATTTTTCTTCTAAACTTCATTATAATTTAAAAAAAAAAAATGGATTGTACTAAAAATGTGTTAGTACACTGGTAATTTAAATTTAACACAGATTAATGTTTTAAAATTCTTTCAAAATTAAGGCCCATTAAATATCATTAAAACAAAATTAATTTAATTTAAATTCTGTTAATTCTCTCTCAAGATATCTAAAATATCAAGAGTTGGAAAATAAGAGTTTTTTTTCTGTATAAATGATTATTATGAGAACCAAATAAAAATACGATAAATATCACTGCTACTGTATTTACGTCACTCTGTCATGCTGTGTATTAATTATAATATATTATAGAAGCAGACAAAGAATAAAATGATGTGCTGTGAAATGAGCTCTACATGAATATATATATATATATATATATATATATATATATATATATATGTTGCTATAATGCATCTGTAAACAAAGAAATGAACAGTTTCTGTCCAGAAAAATATTGAACAGTGAGAATCTCCCTCATGTGGAGACACAAGTATAAGACTCTTGTCTGCTCCTCTTTACAATAAGAAGTGTTCTGCTGCCATCTGCTGGATGAATTACACAATGCAGTATTAAACACATCTACAGATAGAAATGTCTTTGATATAATAGGCCTATCAGATGAATATCTCTGGAATAGAAACCAATGTTTATTTACAAATCTTGTCTGAATAGCTCTCTATTTGTTGTACACAAACAGTCCAATTCATTTTATAACTTTATTAAAGTAAAAAGAAAGTTAATTGTGCTCTTTTTAGAATATCATAACATTGTAGTAAAATTCCCTTAAGCACATTATCCCCAAAATAACTTTAAATGTTCAGCTTATTAAAATGTATATATTTATAGTAAATATCAACTTTCTTTCTGTGTGAAGTACAGTTTTAGTAAGTGTCTGAAGTGAGCAGTCAGTGATCAGAGCTTGTATCTGCTGTGTTCAGGTTCAGGTTTGATGCTGAATATAAGCTGTAGTGTTTCTGTATCAATCTGCTTTAAGTTTAGTGTGACTTTATCTCCACACTGACTTCTGACTGACACGAGTCTGTCCTCAGTGAAGTGTCTCTTCACGCTGGAGGAGGAGTCCCGCTCATCAGCGCTGACACTTTATTGATATATATGGAGAAAATCAAAATGCTGCTTTCTGATTTGTCACTGATTGTGTTTGATGATTTCCTCTGTTGTGTCTAATAAGGTAACAGTGAGTGTCATTGGCAGCTGTGAGTCTCTCTCTCTCTCTTTAGGGGGCTGACAGGAGCCAGTTTCTTCAGTGTGTTTGAGGAGCAGAGGAGAAACTTGTGCTGTTCTCTGAGTTGATGAAACAGTGTGTGTCGAGCTGAAGGAGAAGATGAAGAGCTGTCTGATGCTGATGTTTCTGTGTTATATGGTAAAACTCATCACCTCTGGTAGGTACATACTGAGGGTCAATAATTAAAATGAGCTGAAATAATTTACATGTAATGTTACACTTTACTACATACTATGTTTGGTTTGGTATGTTCACTAATTGTCTCTCTCTCTCTCTCTCTCTCTCTCTCTCTCTCTCTCTCTCTCATGTGTAGACAGTGTGAATGTGAGGTTTGTGAATGGCAATAATCCCTGTGCTGGTCGAGTGGAGGTTTATAATGCTGGTCAGTGGGGAACAGTGTGTCAAGCGGACTGGGATATTACTGATGCTGCAGTGGTGTGTGGAGAGCTGGACTGTGGGACGGCTGTAAAAGCAACATATAATGCTCACTTTGGACAAGGATTAGGACCAATTTCAATGTCTTATGTATCCTGTAGTGGATCAGAGACTGCACTGAAAGACTGCAGTTCAAACAGCCAGTATGCACAGCAGTACTGTAATCATAATCTCGATGCTGGTGTCGTCTGTTCAGGTAATCAGCTCCAAACCTCAGACTGTTATTTCATCTCTCTCTTTCATAATTCTCACTCAAACAATAACTTATGCTGGTGTTTACAAACATCACTATCAATCTTATGAAACAGGCAGTCTGTTTAATTGTTTTGTTCATAATATATTAAGCCTAATTCCTTATTATCTTACAATGATGAAGAGAATCACTATTAAATATGTCAAGTCTGTTGTTTATCCAGATAGTCTGATTTGACAATCTTATTTACGTTGTTTATTTAATGAAGATTATAAAATTATGGATGGAAGATAAAATGACATACATATACGGTGACCGGGAGGGGACATGTTCGGTTTTGTCGTGGCCACGAGATTAAAGACATCTTTATGTTGACTATAAAAACCTGGAATTATAAGAAATAGATAAAACTTTTTTATCCATCCCACAGTCTTATAAATCCATTAACTGATTGTGTCTTTTTATTTAATATATTTGTATTTTATTATTATTATTATTACTATTATATAACTGTAATATGACAATATTATAATAATATTATTATATTAACTGGTTAGGGCTATATTTTTATATTTATTGTTATATATGCTTATTTCCCCTTTCAGTTCGTGTATCGTTTTACCTAATTAACGTTCTGTATAATTATGATAGTATTATTATGCTACCATATATTTAGCAAATACTGTAAACGCCTGACAATTATACCAATAAAGTTTTGACTTATTTATGATTATGATTGTATTTATGCCCGTATGTGATGATAAATGAGCGTGTTGTGTTTTTCATTTACAAATTAAACTTCGCGAATGATTCATTCATCAACTAAAATGTATTATTATAGCCTAGTCTATTAATTAGCCGACATAAAATGAAATATATTAAATTCAACCTTTAAACTGCACTTCATTACAAATTCCCATGAGTCATATAGCATGGTATGTCAGATATTTACAGTAAGATATTATTTACAAAACTGTTCAGAATGTAAAGTAAATAGATCAAAATGAAGGGAAAATAGCCTAAATCAAATACATAATAATAACAATCATAATAATAATATACAAATATTACGAGAAAAAGATGATCAGTTAATGGACTTACAAGACTGTGGGATGGATAAAAATGTTTTCTTGTAGGACTTTTTTTATTTTATGTACTTTATTACTTTATGTAACATTTATTCATGATAAACTCCATTCAAATGCTGTCTACATCACACACATGGGCCTGTAGCCTATAGTTAATATAATAATTAGCCTAAATAACAGGATCTTGAAGCCACGACATAAGGATGTCAGTACATTGACAAAATGATCTCATGGCCACGACAAAACTAAGTGAACCGAACATGTTACCTCCGGGTTACCTTACATACAAAATTAGTGCAGATTAAGTGAATTAATTAAAAAAAAAATCTAAATTTAATGACAGTTTTCTCTAGTCTGAGTTTTCTCAGCTGATATGTTTAATTAATAATCTGTTCTTATATTTCAACAACTCAGGAAAAGGACTTCGACTTGTGGACGGGTCTCACCTGTGCTCTGGTAGAGTGGAGATGCTTCCTACAGAAGGATGGGGTTCAGTGTGTGATGCTGACTTTGACCAGCAGGATGCAGAGGTTGTGTGTAGAGAGCTGGACTGTGGGGCTCCTGTACAGGTGCTGGGAGCAGCTGCTTTTGACAAAGGGAAAGGCCGTGTTTGGTCAGAGGAGATTCAGTGCAGAGGAAATGAATCTCAGATACACGACTGTTCACGATCATCTTCACAGATACAGAACTGTTCCCATGACAATGATGTGGGAGTGATCTGTTCAGGTTGAGTATTAACATTTGACATCTCTTTAGATAAATTACATATGTGATACACTGCTGTTGTATTGCTCAGTTATCTTGACACTAGTTTCATACTGTTTAAAAGAGCTGTCAGTTGTTTGTCCAGGTTACACTGATCTCAAACTGGTAAATGGTTCAGACTCTTGTTCTGGAAGAGTGGAGCTTCAGTTCCTTAATGAGTGGGGCACAGTGTGTGATGCATGCTGGGATATGAGAGCTGCCAGTGTCCTCTGTAGACAGCTGAATTGTGGGATTGCTGTGTCTGTTGTGGGATCAGGCTGGTTTGGAGAGGGAAGTGGTGAAATCTGGGCTGATGTGTTTGATTGTGACGGGAATGAAACAAAACTCTCAGAATGTTCCATCTCTTCATGGAGTCGAGCTGAATGTTCTCATAGACGGGATGTTGGAGTCATCTGCTCTGGTGAGCACACACCACACTGAAGTCATGGGTTTCAGAATAAAACTACACATTTTAACAAATGTAGTATATTTTATATAAATATTGAATGACAAATAAATACTCTCTCTAGAGAGTGAAGCTCATCTGAGGAACTGCAGCACAACACAAACTCTCAACTGCAGCTCCACACAACAGCTGTCAGTAAAGACCTTTGGTGAGAAAATCAACATCTGGGCAGATTCTTTAGTTATTAGTGATCAGAAATGTGCATGTACAATCACTGTTTTTCTTTCTCTGAATATCAGGTCGTGGGTCCATCAGGCTGGTGGGTTCTGGGGGAGACTGTGCAGGGAGGCTGGAGGTTTTTCACAGCGGCTGGGGGACAGTGTGTGATGACTCCTGGGATATTAAAGATGCCCATGTGGTGTGCAGACAGCTGCAGTGTGGAGTGGCCCTCAGTAACCAGCAGGTACCAGCCTGGTTTGGTCCTGGTTCTGGACCCATATGGCTGGATGATGTGGAGTGTGAGGGGAATGAGACGTCCCTGTGGAGCTGCTCTTCTTCAGGCTGGGGAACACATGACTGCATACACAAGAAGGATGTAGGAGTCGTGTGCTCAGGTAAACAATAATGTAAATAATGATTTTATTTAATAAAGTTTTCTAAACTACTCACTCGTCCACATCACAGCATAACACTACTGAATCTAAAGTTTTCAACAATGCCTAAAAGAACATCTTTCCATATAGTATATAACCGGTCTACTAAAACAATGTTATTTCGAAACCAATTTTTTTTTTTTATATATAAAATGTCATTATTATTCCAAATAAAGTAATGGTGTGGTGAAAAATTATGTTTGTAAATCAAATTCCATGCAAGAAAAACTTGACGATGAAATGCCGAAAGTTTCACAGGTATTTTGTTAATATTAAAATTGCAAACAAGAAAAACTTTATGCCACCCAGACTAGATAAAATATGAAGGGGAATCATATTCCAAACAGAGGTTGGGTACTTAACAAATTGTCTAATCCAGTTGATCTTAAAAGTATTGTTTAGTATAGAGAAGTCAAGGAAATTGAGACCACCATTTTCATATGAGTTCATTAAAACTGCTTTCCTAATATGATGGATCCTATTTTTCCAAACAAAATTAAAAAACATTTTATCTGTCTCCTTTGAAATTTTATCATCAACCTGAAGAGCGATAGCTGTATAAATTAGTCGGGATATACCCTCTGCTTTGGAAATCAAAACTCTCCCTCTTAATGACAAATCTCTTGAAAGCCATTGATTTAACTTCCTCTGAGTTTTTTGGATAATTGGAATAAAAATTTAATGAACTTCTATTCTGTTGATTCTTACTAATTATGATTCCTAGGTATTTGACCTCTGTTTTGACTGGAATGATACAATAAGATGACACTGAGCATCCTTTGACCGCCATGAGTTCACACCTCTTTGCATTTAAATAGACACCAGATGCTTCAGAAAACTCTTCAATTACTTTAATTGCAACGGGGATTTGGTTTTCATTTTGGAGAAAAAGCGTGGTATCATCTGCTAACTGTGTTATAACTAGTTCTCTATTAATAATAGTCATACCTTTAACGGCGCTGGCTTTAATATGATTAGCAAGAAGTTGACTTACTATCAAAAATAAATATGGAGAGACAGGACAACCCTGTCTAATCCCTCTGGATAAATTAAATCTAGTAGAAGTGCCACCCAACAGTTTTATTGAACCGTTGCTGTTCTGATAAAGAGTTTTAATTGCACTAGTGAAAAAAATGTCCAAAACCAAATTTTATAAGTGACTCAAAAATAAACTGATGCTCTACAGAGTCAAAGGTCTTACAGAAATCAAGGAAAAAAATAAAACCATTATCTACATTAAATTCAGGATAATCCAAAATATCTCAAACTAGTCTTATATTGTTTGTAATATGCCTATTGCTCTCAAACTTGTCATGGTCGTAAAAGACTGGAGGATTCAAGCTGCGGGAACAATAAGTATTTATTGAGAAACACTGGTCAGGATAACAATAATGAGAACAAGCGTGTACAGCGTCTGTCTGGCTTGGCAACGCAGGGATGCAAGGGTGGCAAGGGCGGCCAAGTGTCCGGTGGTGGGGTCCAGGAAACGACTGGAGTCTGTAGATGAAGGATCCAAAAACAGGAGCGTGGAGAAAACAGTGACCATGCCCGGCAAACACATCCAAGGATCTGACAAACACAAGACAGCGTGAGAGCGTCTTAAGTACTGCTGATAATGACTCGCAGCTGGAGCGAATCAGCCACACACACACACACACACACACAAACACACACACACTGACAGAGCGAGGATGACACCGTGAGCCCGCAACCGTGACAAAACTAGTCTTATATTGTTTGTAATATGCCTATTGCTCATAAATCCAGATTGTGTTTCTTCTATAATTTAATCTAATACACCTTAGAGTCTTTTAGCTAATATCAGGGCATATACTTTATAATCATTATTGAGTAGACTAATTGGACGCCAATTGTGGAGAAAAAATGTATCTTTTTTTGGTTTAGGAATTAATGTAATTAATCCTTGAGTCAAAGTAGAAGGAAGGCACTGATTGTTTATACATTCATTAAACATTTTTTAGCAAAAAAGGGGCCAAATCATTAATAAACTGCTTATAAAATTCTCCTGTTAAACCATCCGTACCTGGCGATTTATTGTTTTTCAGATGATTAATTGCCTTTATCACTTCCTCAACAGAAATAGGGATATCACAGAGCTCCCTTTCATTTTTGTCAATAGCTTTCACCTCTATAGAACTCAAAAAAGCATCAGATGTAGCTTGAGAAAAATTGGAAGTATATATTTTCTTATAAAATTCATAACAGTGACTAGAAATTAGTTTATAATCCTTAGTTACAACCCCATTCACATTTAATTTACTAATGTTGTTATTAATATGGTGTCTCTCTAAATTAAAGAAGTATTGTGAATTTTGTTCGCCTTCTTCAAGCCAACGTCTCCTCGATCGAACAAACGCACCTTCAGCTTTTCTTCTATACAGTTCATCTAGTTTGATTTGCAGATCTTATAATAGTAATTTCTCATAATGTAATACATTTTCTGGACATTTATTTACCAATTTTGTAATTTCAACAATAATGCTGGTTTAATGCTGAGGGGAAGTTGTGGCCTAATGGTTAGAGAGTCGGACTCGTAATCCAAAGGTTGTGGGTTTGAGTCTCGGGCCGGCAGGGATTGTAGGTGGGGGAAGTGAATGTCCAGCGCTCTCTCCACCCTCAATACCACGACTGAGGTGCCCTTGAGCAAGGCACCGAACCCCCAACTGCTCCCTGGGTACTGCAGCATAAATGGCTGCCCCCTGCTCCGTGTGTGTGTGTGTGTGTCTTTATCCCAAATTCTGCGAATAAATCTAATGATCTCTTTTTTTACCTCATCATACAGTAGCAATGAATTGTTGAGTTTCCAGTATGATCCGTTGATAAAACAACTTAGAGAATTTAATATTTATGCATATAGTTTTATGATCTGTTAGCGGAGAGGAAGCAATATCAACTACTACATCATCTTTGTTAAAGCTCTCAGACAACAGCCAGAAGTCAATTTTGGACTGACTGGATCCCGTTTTATTGCTCCGGGTAAATGACTTGTTATGTGGAAATTTGTCTCTGTTAGATTGAACTTATCCATGAATTTTTTAAGATTATTGTTATTTACGTTAGGCCGACCTGGTGGCCATTTATCAATTGTTCCATCCAGTATAATATTAAAATCTCCTCCAACTAATAGAATGGCACTTGGATACTTGTTTAGCCAACTAATAAATATATTTTCTATGGATTCAAAAAGATTGTTATTATCCAAATGGTGATTATATCCATATAAATTCCCCAAAATGAATATGTTATCAACATATTTAATTACTTGGCAAATAAAATGTCCTGCAGGATCACGTTCTGTATGAAGAACATCTCCACTAAATCTGTTCTTTAAGGTAATCACTGTTCAGACCCATGAGCAAACCAAACTTTATTACTCCATTGTGATGTCCAAAATTTAATATCTTTAGCAGAGTGAGCATTTTGTACAAAATAAAAATCTGCCCTAAACTGTTTGGCAAAAAGAAATAGAGCTTTCCTCTTAACGTTATTTCGTAACCCCCTAGCATTAAACGAAACTAAAGATAGATGTGACAAACTAATTAAAGAATTATAAACTATATTATTGCGTAGGCTACTGTTTTATAATGTACTACAATAATGAGGGGCAGATAATTGCCACTATTTGCAATAAGTAGTAAATAGCAGAAAATCTTGCTATTTTAACAGTGTAAATAGAATCTAGCTATATAAATATAAATAGATCCTAATTGCTGATTACACTTAGTAGCATCTATTGCTATTTGCACATAGTGTAAGCATCTGTCTCTATTTACACTATATAAATAAATATAATAGCCGCTGCCAAAAATTTATGGAAATATTAATGAACTGTAATTATTAGGAGTAATCAGAATCATTAAATTCTGTATAATTCCCATCTCTAATTAAAACACTGTCATTCCGTGAGAGTTGAGGTTGATTCTCATCCTTTTCCATCTAGAGTTTAAAGAGATCAGGTTAACTGAGGGCTGTGAAGGGAATGTGGAGGTTTTCTACAATGGATCCTGGGGAAATGTGTGTTACAACAAGATGGACAGAGACACAGCGAGTCTGATCTGTCAAGAGCTGAACTGTGGAAGATCTGGCAGTGAACCCAGTAATTCAGAGGGACTAAAGTCTCATAATTGGCTTGATAAACTTAATTGTCGACGACATGATTCCACTTTATGGCAGTGTCCATCTTCACCCTGGGGACAGAATGACTGTGATAATGAAGTGGCCAAAATCACCTGCTCAAGTGAGATGATATTTAACTCATTTAAGATGGTTAGAAATTGTTTTGTTTGTTTAAATATTATTATTATTATTATTATTATTATTATTTCATTTTGTTATTATTTTGTTCTATTCAGTGGTAAATTAAATTTTAACGTTTTAATCTCAGAGGATCAGACACGAGAGTCTCCTCAGAGTCTTCTGACATGTTCTACATCACCAGCTCCATACAAGAGACAGTGTTCAAGTAAGTTTATTATGATTTTTTTATTGTTATTTTCACAAGTTTAAACTTTGTTGTGAATGTTGCTGGTTGATGTGTGTGTTTTAGAGCGTCTTCCTCTCAGACTGAGTGGAGGGGAGGGCCGGTGCTCTGGGAGGCTGGAGGTGTATCATAACGCTGTGTGGGGCTCAGTCTGTGATGATCAGTGGGACATCAGCGATGCTCAGGTGGTCTGCAGGCAGCTGGGTTGTGGAGCAGCACTGAGGGCTGATGGGAATTCAGTCTTTGGTGCTGGTGAAGGTGTTGTGTGGCTGAACAGAGTCGAGTGCAGAGGGAATGAGATTCACCTGTGGGACTGTCCTCTCTCCCTGAAAAAACACACTGACTGCTCCCACAAAGAGCACGCTGGACTCACCTGTGCAGGTCACAGCAAACATTTTTATTTTTTCATTTTTTAAAATCTTTTTATATATTCAAGACATCATGATTTTTAATGTGTTTGTGTCTGTGTTACGAACTGTACACTGTTTTTCCTTGTGTATGTTCTCTTGTTCTATTTTCTGTTTAGCGCTTCTAGGTACCGCCTATTTTCAGAACACTATTGGTGGATGTGCCTGTCAATCATCGTTGGTCATCTGTGACGTCGTGGGATCTCCGCCAATTGCGATCTGTTCTGATGCCTTTAAAAAGGAAGCGGCGACTGGAAGAAAGCTAGGCTTCTGACTTGGCGTGTCACTGGTTGTGTTGTTTTCTCTGTTTTCTGCTACTACTTTAAATGCTTACGAGACTTCCGTGAGAGTTGTTAAGATCTGTGTAAAGTTTGTCATTGGTGACATTTGTGTTCTTGTTGAACGAGTGTCTTTGACACTTTTAGCCCGCTGGAGCTCCACCTAAATTAACTACTGTCTTTCAGACAATGGAGATGTGGAACAGCATAGTAAGTCACGTGACATACACGCCTTGCACGTAGGATTTTTTTTATGTATTAGATACACTAGCATAGTGAAGTGCGCTACCAATGTATTTTTGTGTTACCTTAGTTAGAGTAGGTTTAGGGCGCATTGTGCGCTGAAGATTTTTCCTTTCATATTTTTGTTTTCTTATTTAGAGGACGGGGAGGAGACAGTGGGGTTCTTTTTGTTATATTTATTGCTTTGATTTTCTAGCGCCACTTTCAGTTCCCTCTCCTGTTTGTTTTGGTTACATAATTTACTATTGGTTATTATTCTTGGTTTTCTTCAATGTTTGTAAATGTTCATGGTTGTGGGAGCAATAAATCTTTTTTGGTGCTAATTTTATTGTCCCGTGTATCTCTTGCCACATACTTAAGCCTCTTCTTTTGGTCATCTCAATGTTACTCTTTTTATTTAATTCCTAGACAAAAATTTCCATCAAAGGTCGTAACATTTAATGGGGGCTCGTCCGGGATTGTTTAAAATATTTCAGGTTAGATATTACCGGATGGAATTTTAAACCCTTGGGAGGTAGATAAAATGACCAAAGAAATAGCTATGGTGGTGGCAATAGAATTGGTTGGTTGTGTAGTAGGCTAGTGTGATTGTAGGTAAGTTTGTCATAGTAAGTAGCAGTTTTGTAGCACTTTTGAGCACGTGACACTTTAACTTAAAATGTTCAGTTTAGAGGAATTTGTTAAGAGTCCGTCGTTGGAGCTGCTTAATGTTTGTCGGAAACAGGATTTGTTTTTGGTGGCTGATCATTTTAAATTGATAATTAATAAGCAGGATCGCAAAGCCGAAATTAAGCAAAAGGTAATAGACCAGTTACTTGAGCTTAAAGTACTTCTCACGCCAAATATTGAAATGGAGGAGACGGCTGATCATCTAAGCCCTGGTGATGAGGTGTTTGCTTCTTTTGGAATGGGAGATAAGAACGTGTGTAGTGGCAAAACTGATGCAGATGCAGGGGTGGAGGCCGTTGCAGATGCTGGTGTTGGACTGCCACCTTTCGAACCGTTCTCTCCGCTGTCTGTGGGTTCACGAGACGATGCGCGACTGAAAGTTCGTATGGCACGTCTATATTATGATTCCCAAGAGCACACCCGTCAGGCTGAACTTGACCTACGTTTGCAAATACGCAAACTTGAAATCGAGGCTGATACGCAAGTGAGGCTGCGCCAGCTCGAATTGGTGGTTTCAAAGAAGGCTGTGGAGGCTAATCAGCCAGATCCAGTTTCTCCTTCAAATGTTTCTTCGATGTCGATCTCACCTAGTCCCAATTTTGACGTGAGTAAGCACATTGCTCTTGTTCCACAATTTAGAGAATCAGAAGTTGATTCGTATTTTAATGCGTTTGAACGGATTGCGACTTCTTTGCATTGGCCACTCGAATTCTGGTCTCTGTTACTGCAGTGTAAACTTGTGGGAAAGGCTTTAGAGGTGTACTCAACTTTGTCACTTGAAGAAAGTTTGAAGTATGATTCAGTCAAATCGGCGATACTTCGTGCCTATGAACTAGTTCCTGAGGCGTACAGACAGAAGTTTAGGTCGCTCAGAAAAACTTCTAATCAAACTTTTGTGGAATTTGCTAGAGAGAAGGGCACGCTTTTTGATAAGTGGTGTGTATCTAACAATGTGGCAGATTTTAATTCGTTGCGTGAGCTTGTTCTCTTGGAAGAATTTAAGAATTGCTTACCGGAGAAAGTGGTTGTTTACCTAAATGAACAAAAGGTAACTTCTCTATCACAGGCCGCTGTTTTAGCTGACGAATTTATTTTAACTCACAAAAATGTCTTTGTTCATTCACGTGTGGAAAATGCACCCGCTGTTCCATCTTTATCTAATACACAATTCATGCTCTTGAAAAGTAATGCACCAGGAGTTAGTGAGGATCGTGACTGTTTTTACTGTCACAAGAAAGGACACGTTGTTGTGGATTGTCCCCGACTTAAACGAAAACAAAACTCGCAAGCTAAACCGGTAGGTTTTGCAAAGACTTGTAAACAGACTGTAGCTGTATACTCCAAAGAGGATGTGGATGAAACGTTCCGTCCTTTTATTCTTAAGGGGTTAATTTCTTTGACTGGTCGTGATGAAGATCAAAAAGAAATCACAATGCTTCGTGATACAGGTTCTATGCAAAGTTTTATTGTTGAAAGTGCAATGAAATTTTCTGATGAGACTTCATGTCAGTCCAGCGTATTAGTGCAAGGAATCGAAATGGGATGTGTAAAAAGGCCCTTGCATAATCTGCATTTGAAAAGTGATTTGTGTTCTGGATTTGTCCGTGTTGCAGTTTGTATTTCACTGCCTATGAAAGGGGTAGATTTAATTCTAGGCAATGATTTAGCCGGAGGGAAAGTGATGCCATTATTGGAAGTGCTGGACAAACCGACAGAATGTGCATCTGATGAGGTTGGTGAGGCTTATCCTCATGTTTTTCCTGCCTGCGCTGTTACTCGCGCACAGTCGCGTAAAGAGATTGCTTTGAATGATTCTTTCTTTTCTTCTGTCGTAGGCGGAGAGGGAAATTTGGAATGTGAGAAAAAGAAATCAGAAAGGGTGAAAAGTTCTTATTTAAATGACACAAATTCGTTGATTTTAAAAATCACACGAGAGGAATTAATCACTGCACAGAAAAAAGATGAAACTTTGACTACACTTTTTAATTCTGTAATTCCGCATGATGTGGCTAAGACGAAACAAAGCGCCTACATTTTGGAAAATGATTTGTTGATGCGTAAGTGGTGTTCATCACCTGACCAGGCCGAGTGGGATGTTTTTTATCAGGTTGTGGTTCCTGTCCCATATCGCCCACATGTGTTGTGCTTGGCACATGATCATCCACTGTCGGGTCATTTGGGTATAAGGAAAACTTACAACCGGATTTTAAAGCACTTTTTCTGGCCTGGATTGAAAACGGATGTAACACTTTATTGTCGATCTTGTAACGTATGTCAAATTGCAGGAAAGCCAAATCAGGTTGTTCCTCCAGCACCGTTAAACCCAATACCTGTTCTTGGCGAACCATTTGAACATGTCCTCATTGACTGTGTAGGACCTTTGAAAAAGTCAAAAAGTGGTAATCAGTTTCTACTAACTGTGATGTGTCTAGCCACCCGATTTCCTGAAGCCATTCCTTTAAGAAAAATTACTGCACCTGTTGTTGTCAAGGCACTAGTTAAGTTTTTCTCGACATTTGGTTTGCCTAAAGTGGTGCAAAGTGACCAAGGCACAAATTTTATGTCTAAGCTTTTTAATCAAGTCATGCAGACTTTGGGAATTACACATCGTACTTCCACTGCGTTCCATCCAGAAAGCCAAGGCGCTCTGGAACGTTTTCACCAAACGTTAAAGTCGATGTTGCGCAAATATTGCATGCAGACTGGTAATGAGTGGGATGATGGCATTCCCATGCTGATGTTCGCTATCAGAGAAAGCGTTCAGGAGTCGCTGGGTTTTAGTCCAGCTGAACTAGTTTTCGGACACCAGGTACGTGGTCCATTGAAAGTTTTAAAAGACCAAATTTTGGAAAAAGACAGTTTGAAAACGAATGTACTGGAGTACGTAACGAAGTTTCGGAAGCGTTTGCATATAGCTTGCTCAGTCGCAAGAGAGTCTCTTGCCAATGCGCAAAAAGGCATGAAACGAACATTTGACAAAAAGGCCGTTACGCGATCTTTTAAGTCTGGTGACTCAGTTCTGGTTTTCTTGCCTATTCCTGGTTCTTCACTGTCGACTCGATTTTTTGGCCCTTATGTCGTGAAAGAGAAATTGAATGAAACAAATTATGTTATCTGTACTCCTGATCGAAAGCGAAAAACTCGTGTTTGTCATGTGAACATGCTGAAACTTTATCATTCGAGATCACAAGTTGGTGTGAATGACAGAGCTCCAGACACTGCTGTTATTTCTGTTGCGGTTGTGACAGAAAACCCCATTACTGATGCTGAAGAAGACGGAGTAATGTTTCAGAATATTTCTCAGACGACTGTGAGGTTGTGCAATTCTGAAATATTGAAAGATCTTGATTCACATTTAATGAGTTTGTCTATTGATCAGAAATGTGATCTAGTGAGGCTCATCTTTGAATTTGAGTGTCTGTTCAAAGACGTACCTGCATTAACTAATGTCATTCAGCATGATATTGACGTTAAAGATGCTAGACCGATTCGACAGCATGCTTATAGAGTGAATTCGGTTAAGCGTTCAGTTATGCGACAAGAAGTTGATTACTTGTTGAAAAACGATCTTGCTAAGCCTAGCTCTAGTCCATGGAGTTCTCCATGTATTTTGGTACCGAAACCAGATGGTTCTTTTAGGTTTTGCACAGATTTTAGGAAAGTAAATTCACTTACGGTTCCTGATAATTATCCACTTCCTAGGATGGAGGATTGTGTGGATAATGTGGGATATGCAAAGTTTGTGAGTAAATTAGATATGCTCAAAGGCTACTGGCAAGTACCACTTACACCCAGAGCTTCTGACATTGCTGCTTTTATCACTCCAGATTCGTTTGCACAATATACGGCCATGGCGTTCGGACTCCGAAATGCACCTGCTACCTTTCAGAGGTTGGTAAACACAGTTTTAGCTGGCATTCCTAATTGTAGTGCTTATTTGGATGATGTTGTTGTCTATTCCAGAGATTGGGATGAACACATGAAGTCATTACGTGCTGTATTTGAGCGTTTTGCGTGTGCTTCCTTAACCCTTAATTTGGCCAAGTGTGAGTTTGGTCAGGCTAAGGTGATGTATTTGGGAAAGGAGGTAGGGCATGGTCAAGTTCGACCAGTTGAAGCGAAAGTTGAGGCTATATCGAAGTTCCCAGTTCCTACGACTCGACGTGAACTCCGAAGATTTCTCGGAATGGCTGGATATTATCGCAGCTTCTGTAGAAATTTTTCGTCTGTGGTTAGTCCTTTAACTTCACTTTTAAGTCCTTCTACTGCTTTTGTGTGGAATGCAGAATGCCAATACGCATTTGAGAGCGTGAAATTACTATTAAGTAGTTCACCTGTGCTTGCAGCTCCTGATTTAGATCGGCTATTCACGCTTGAGGTGGATGCAAGTAATGTCGGGGCTGGTGCTGTCTTATTACAGGATGATGAACAGGGCATAGCTCATCCAGTAAGTTATTTCTCTAGGAAGTTTAACAAGAATCAGTTAAACTATTCAGTCATTGAAAAGGAGACGCTTGCTTTAATTTTTGCATTACAGCATTTTGAGGTTTATGTTGGATCTAGTGTGCAACCTTTGGTAGTTTTTACGGATCACAGTCCTTTGACATTTCTTTCAAAATTGTACAATCATAATCAGAGATTGACGCGGTGGTCACTCTTTCTGCAGAGTTACAATTTAGATATAAGACACAAGAGGGGCGTTGATAACGTCTTAGCGGATGCTCTTTCCAGAGTATAAACTTTGGGTTTTACCAAAAGAGTTTATTCTTAAGTGGGGGAGTGTTACGAACTGTACACTGTTTTTCCTTGTGTATGTTCTCTTGTTCTATTTTCTGTTTAGCGCTTCTAGGTACCGCCTATTTTCAGAACACTATTGGTGGATGTGCCTGTCAATCATCGTTGGTCATCTGTGACGTCGTGGGATCTCCGCCAATTGCGATCTGTTCTGATGCCTTTAAAAAGGAAGCGGCGACTGGAAGAAAGCTAGGCTTCTGACTTGGCGTGTCACTGGTTGTGTTGTTTTCTCTGTTTTCTGCTACTACTTTAAATGCTTACGAGACTTCCGTGAGAGTTGTTAAGATCTGTGTAAAGTTTGTCATTGGTGACATTTGTGTTCTTGTTGAACGAGTGTCTTTGACACTTTTAGCCCGCTGGAGCTCCACCTAAATTAACTACTGTCTTTCAGACAATGGAGATGTGGAACAGCATAGTAAGTCACGTGACATACACACCTTGCACGTAGGATTTTTTTTATGTATTAGATACACTAGCATAGTGAAGTGCGCTACCAATGTATTTTTGTGTTACCTTAGTTAGAGTAGGTTTAGGGCGCATTGTGCGCTGAAGGTTTTTCCTTTCATATTTTTGTTTTCTTATTTAGAGGACGGGGAGGAGACAGTGGGGTTCTTTTTGTTATATTTATTGCTTTGATTTTCTAGCGCCACTTTCAGTTCCCTCTCCTGTTTGTTTTGGTTACATAATTTACTATTGGTTATTATTCTTGGTTTTCTTCAATGTTTGTAAATGTTCATGGTTGTGGGAGCAATAAATCTTTTTTGGTGCTAATTTTATTGTCCCGTGTATCTCTTGCCACATACTTAAGCCTCTTCTTTTGGTCATCTCAATGTTACTCTTTTTATTTAATTCCTAGACAAAAATTTCCATCAAAGGTCGTAACAGTCTGTTTTGCCAGATTTGCCAGATTTGTCAGTGTCCACTTCTCCTGCCACAACAACAACAGCTTCTCCTCCAGTTCCTCCTCCAGTGCGCTCAACATCAGTCTCTCCTCCACAAACTCCTCCAGCAGCATCTCTCTCCATCCCCCCAGAGCTTGTGGTTGTACTGGGAGTTGTGCTCTTACTGCTCTTAGTGCCACTGCTTATACTGATTCAGCAGAACAGAGTGATGAGGAGAGGTAGGAGAGATCCAGAGACTGTCATATTGTGTCTTATTCAGTGTGTGATCAGTCATGTGTTGTGAACTGACAGCAGGTTTGTCTGTCTACACTCACAGCTCTCTCTAAGAGGAGACACAGAACGACGACTGAGGCCGTTTATGAGGAGATTCAGCACAGACACAATCACTTCACTCAGAGGGGTGAGACATGAGCCATCAAACTCATATAATACCATTAATAAGAGTCTGTCCACAGAAAACCACAGAGCTGCAGGTGCATGTTTATATGTGTGTGTGTGTGTGTGTGTGCGTGCGTGTGTGTGTGTTTGTGTGTGTGTGTGTGTCAGTGAGTGTCTCTTCCTGTGTGTATTTTTAGATTATCATAAGGAGATATTCATATGTTTTTAAGTGTAGGTGCAGATGTTTGTGTGTGCATTTCTGGAAGGCAGTTAGGAATGGGTTCATGTGAGGATATCTGTGTGTTTGTTAATAGGCCCAACAAAAAAGGGATTCCTGCCTATAATGCTTTTAAAATGTGAATAATTAATATTTGTGCTGTGTTATGTTCTTTATGATCCAGAAGAAATGAGTATTCAGTCTGTTTTTAATGATAAACATGTTTCTGACTGTTCTGCTTTAACAGGGAGTCTCATCTCTGAAGAACTGCATTCTGGGTATGAAGATGCGGATGAGCTTCTCTCAGGTTAGAGAGATGAAGCACATATTTATGTCACATTCCACTCAAATCCATTTGAAAGAATTCACCTAAATAAATAAATAAATTCTGTTACATATTTGATTAATGACTAATACTATTCAAATACTGTTACTCAATTATATATTAACAGTCTGCTCTCCTTTTTTTAGCAAAAGAGTTCAAGACAGCATATTATGATGATGTCACCAACGGCAGTGGCCTAAAAGGTCAATGACCTTTTTAATTGATCACATGATTCATTACCAAATTATTAATACATTTTCAGTCTCATGATCTGCAACAAGAACATATTTTGGCTTTTGTATCCAAACATATTGTGTGTTGATGCAGAAGAGATGCTGAAGGAAATCACTCCGGGATACTATGATGATGTCATCACTGTGACTGATGGACTGAAAGCAGATCGTGAGACAGGTGTCTCTCTCTTACTCTACAACAGCATAGAACACACTTTTAAATTGAAATATTACAGTATATTTAAGGTAGATATTTCAAATATGTTCGGAATGTGATGAATGTGTGAATTTGTAGAAGAAACACCTGAGAGCTATGATGATATCATGACGAGCGAACTGAACTCTGAGATGAAAAAAGGTGTTTTACTTTTTTATCAGTTTACAAAATCGGAGTGTCCATTTACACTAAGTGAAAATAGCCCATCTTGTTGGCAAAGGCTATTTACACTAATGCCGCCCACTAACGTGTGATTGGTTTAGTCAACAATAAAAAAAAGCAATTAGTTCAACATCAGTTTCAGTGGCGTAGATGGTAAGGTGCATGCTTTTTGATGCGATCGACCCGAGTTCGAGCCCACCTTTTGCCAAACATTTTTTTCCCCTTTTCAAATCTCATATCGCATCAGAAAGGCATTTATTTTCAATAAAAATGAAGGAAATAATCAAAAAGTTGAAAATAAAGTATCGGGTAGGGTTAGTGTAGGGAGGGCTTTATTGTCCCAATAAGGTGGCATCCATTTAATAAATTTGAATTAAAATTATAATTTACACTCAGTACGTTATTATTGTGTACTGTTTTATAATGTACTACAATACTGAGGTGCAGATAATTGCCACTATTTGCAATAAGTAGTATAAATAGCAGAAAATCTTGCTATTTTAACATAGTGTAAATAGAATCTATAGCTATTTGCACTTAGTGTAAATAGCATCTGTCACTAAAAAAATATGTTATTTGCACAGTGTAAATAGCATCTATCGCTATTTACACTTAGTGCAAATAGCCGCTGCCTTAAAAAATATATATATCGTTACAGATAATTACTGCTTTAATGGGTTTTTTGGTTTACATTTAGATTGACTCATATTTTTATGTGTAGTGGACGCACCAGAGAATTATGATGATGTCATCATTAATAGACGGAGATCTCAAGGTGAAACAGGTGAGAAGCACAGAACTACATTTTTTATGACCCTCTGCATGCTTACATGAGCATTAGACTTGTGTGTAATCAATTCATTTAAGGGAAAAGGGATCCTTCAAATGTGATAGTGTTTAGAAACTGATATGAGATATTTTCATGTCATTCTTGATCAGAGAGAATTCAGTATGATGATGTGATGAGTGTCAGTGAAGATGTGAGAAACCTGTTGTCAGTTACTGGTAAATTACTGTAACCATTTTGTTCTCATTATATTTTAATATTTAAAATGTTTTTCCAGTTTTTTTAGACTGAAAATATTTATTCAATTACAGTATTTGACATGATTTAATATTTTGCTTTTAATAACAGATTATGATGATGTGGAGGAGGAGTCAGACAAAGAAAGGGGGCATTTGGCTCAATGATCACATCCACTGCCTCGATTCAACAAATCTAAACAAAGTTTGAGTGATATTGTTACTGATGTTTCAAATGTCAGGTTTTTGTATATTTCCCTTATTAAAACTATTATGCCTTTGTGGGATTTTGTTGGATATATTTTTTTTTTGGCCTTTTTAATAGCAATAAAAAAATTCTGACTAATTTTTAAATAATGCTTGAAGTAAAATGTCTGATTTTAGAAATTAAAGCACAATCACAGTGACAATCGTAAAACATCCTAAATAGAAGCCCAAATGACCATCAGTGATGTAAGAGCCCTCAGCAAAAAGTACTAGAGCTTCATCGATAATGCTTAAAAACTACTTGCATTTATTTTGGATGCGATAGAAAAGAAACAACAATCAACTAAAATCAACTGTATCAACTATTATTCTCTTATGTGATCAGGCGTGTTATAAACCAATAAATAAATATGCATATTGCTTGTCTGATGGGCTTTTATATTCTACATTGTATTTGTTGAGGTGTTGCATTAACTGTGTAATTCAACAACTTGTAACACTTTTAAAAAGTATATTTCTTCTCTATACACCATGTAATAATATATTAATATAACAATATATTATGACTCAATAATGCTTAACAACAGAAAATTAGAACCAGTGCAGCTCATGTCATATCCATCAATATAAAACAAGCACAGCTGCCTGTTGTGTGACGTCACGGCAATTTCATCCATACAAAAGTGCTGCAGTCATATATGAAACAAAGTTAACGTCCTACTTTTCGGTATTCTTTTGTTTGGAAATGATCCTTACCCGCAGTACTGAGTTATTCAAAGCTACACACAAGTTTATGAGAGCTTCTTCATTGCTGACAAACAACAGTGTAGAGCTGCATGTTTCTTTTTTTCCATTTTGTTAATAATACACTCACTTAAACTGCTCGTTAACATAAATAACTGATCAGCCACTCATGCTTTAAAGCATTTAGACATGTAAGTCCACAAGACCACAAGTGCACATGAAGTGTGCCATTTAGGACAGGCCATAAATGGAAGCCCAGTTTAGTTCTTCATAGCCTCAGCCTCAGACATCACGCCCACGGAACGCTGGCTAAAGGTCTGATGCTTATGGCACACTTTTCTGGAAACACTTCAGGAATGTCGAAGTCGTCATCTGACTGGTTGAATTAAACCGGATTTCCGGGAGATGAGAGTGTCGCATTTATTTTCAATCCGCTGGGAAACATCCGCTGGTGTTTACAAATGTGACGACGAATGCTTATCAGGGTCAAATGAACGCTGGATTTTCAAAAGTGTATGAAATATTTCAAGTTCGCAGCATAGAATCTTTAAAATACATACAAGAGTTTCACACACCAGTTTTTCATTGTAGCGACATTTCCACGCCCCGAAACGTGACGCTAAACGAAACGAACTATGATTGGTTGTTTGACATGTCCGTCAAATGACCTCATGGGCGGGCCTTGGCCAATGAAAGCAGCCATCTATTCCAGACCTTCAGCATTTGTAGCATTCTCTAGAAATGTATTCTGTCACAAAAAAAGTTCACTAGTGAGAAGCTCCCTCATGTGGAGACACAATGAATGACTAGATCTTGTCTGCTCCTCGCCTCCTCTTTACAAGGTGGAGAAAGTGTTTTGCTGACGGCTGGTGGACGAATTACACATCACAGTGTTAAACATACTGCAGCTACAAATGTCTTTGTTATAAAGCCAAATATCTTTGGAAAAGAAACCAATATTTTTGTTTACAAATGTTGTCTGAGTAGCCCTCTATTTGTTGCACAAAAACAGTCCTGTTCATTTTATAATATATTAACATACTGTTTTTATTATGCTCTTGGTTAGAACATTATAACAATATAGTCAAAATATAAATACAGAAGAACTGTAGTCCCAAAACATAACTTTAAAATGTTAAGATTATTATAATTTATATATGTAACAAATATCAAACATTTTTGGGGTGTGAAGCAAAGTTTTATAATGTATTTTAACAATACAATATTATTTAATAATGCTTAACAACAGAACATTAGAACCCCAGTGCAGCTCATATCCATAAATAGGTCTACAAACGCAGTTACCTGTTGTGTGACGTCATGGCAATGTCATCTACAGTATACACAAGTGCTGCAGTGCAGTCATACATGAAACCAATGTCTTGATGCTTCTTGGTAGACTACTTCTTTTGGATGGAAATTGGAAACTTAGCTACCTGCAGTACCGAGTGTTACAAGATGGACTCGAACACAAAGGAGATATAACATCACCCCCCTCTCCACGGCCCGCTCCTGGGGGCCGAAAACCCAGACGTTGTGGTGGCCTTCCTCTTCCTCTGGGGGGTGGACGGTTGGGATGGGTTGCATGGAATTCCTCCAGTAATTTGGGATCTAAGATGTCGTCTCTGGGGACCCAAGATCTCTCCTCTGGTCCATAGTCTTCCCAGTCCACTAAGTACTCTAGGCGGCCACCACGGCGCCGGGAGTCCAAGATCTCCTTATCCTTATATATGGCTCCGTCCTCCAGTATTAACGGGAGAGGGGGTTCCTCGCTCGGACCAGGCTCTGTGGAAGGAGAAACAGGAGAGTGATAAGGCTTAAGGAGTGAAACGTGAGAGGTTGAATTAATTCTGTAATGTGGGGGTAACTGTAACTGAAAGGTGACCGGGTTGATATGCTTGAGAATGGTGAAGGGACCGACATATCTGGGACTCAACTTCTTGCAGGGCAGACGCAGCTTGATGTCCCTTTTCGACAGCCAGACCTTCTGTCCTGGTTGGTATTGCGGGGCTTCAGATCTGCGAAGGTCTGCTGTCATCCTGCGTCTGCGTACTGCACATCTCGGAACCAGTAATCCACCGCAGGCACTTCCGAGGGTTCCCCCGGCCAGGGGAATAACGGTGGCTGGTAGCCGAGCACGCACTGGAAGGGAGTGAGTCCAGTCGAAACTTGACGTAGGGAGTTTTGGGCGTACTCGGCCCAGCCAATGAACTGGTTCCAAGAGTCCTGTTGGCTATGGCAGAAGGTTCGCAGGAATCGGCCGATCTCCTGGATATTCCTCTCTGTCTGCCCGTTCGTCTGGGGATGGTATCCAGACGATAGGCTCACGGTCACATCTAGGAGCTTAAAGAATCCCTTCCAGACTCTGGAGACGAATTGTGGACCACGGTCCGACACTATATCTTCGGGAATGCCAAAATATCTGAAGACATGATTGAAGAGGTGTTCCACTGTTTCGATAGCGGTGGGTAGACCTCTTAGGGGGAGAAGTCGACAGGACTTGGAGAATCGGTCCACAATTACCAAAATGCAAGTGTTTCCATCCGATGCCGGCAGGTCGGTAACAAAGTCTACTCCCAGACGTGACCATGGACGATTGGGCATGGGCAGCGGGAGGAGTTTGCCTTCTGGTAGATGGCGAGGGCTCTTGGACATGGCACACTCCGCGCATCCCTGAACGAACCTTCTCACATCCCTGGCCATACTGGGCCACCAGTATTGATCCCTTACCAGCGAGAGGGTTCTGTCGGTCCCTGGGTGGCCAGTGCCCAGAGAATTGTGAACGGAGCGGGTGGCGGTAGTGCGTTGCAGTCTAGGAACATATTGTTTACCAGGAGGGCAGCCCGGCGGAGCGGCTCTGGAGGCATTGGCAGGAGTGACCGGCTCTGCGATCCACTGGATAGGGCAGGTGAACATCTTGTCTGGGATGATTGACTCAGGGGTTTTGTTGGTTTCCTCAGTGGCATGAATACGTGAGAGGGCATTGGCTTTGGTGTTTCTGGATCCGGGACGGTATGAGATTGTAAAGTGGAACCGGGTAAAAAAGAGAGCCCACTGTGCCTGGCAGGGATTGAGCCGTTTGGCATCTCTTAGGTACTGTAGGTTTTTATGGTCAGTCAGGATGGTGAATGGGTGTTGTGCACCTTCCAGCCAATGCCCCCATTCCTCGAGCGATGTTCGGCCAAGCTCCAGGAGTAGATGAGGATGTCATCGATGTAAACTAAGATGAACCTGTGTAGAAATTCCCAGAGCACCTCATGCATAAAATACTGGAACACAGAGGGGGCGTTGACTAGGCCATACGGCATAACTAGATATTCATAGTGGCCGGTTGGTGTTACGAACGCTGTCTTCCACTCATCCCCCTTGAGTATCCAGATGAGGTTGTACGCGCTGCGGAGGTCGAGCTTCGTCTGGCCATGGGACTGGCGATCATGGGCGGTGAAGAAGCCGTGGTTCCGGTGACTGGCGTGATCAGCGGTGTTGGCGGTGGTGCTGGAGCAAGAACTCATCGGAGGTGATCCACAAGCTCCTGAAACGGATCCGGGTTGCTCATCTGAACCTACGGTGTGGGACCGTGTTATTCCTTGGCAGGAGCTCGTGGATGAACAGGGAGACCACACACCTCAATGCTTCGTGGGAAGTTCCAGGAATGACGAACAGGGATCCAGGACACGGAAGGACAACACTTGGAGGAGACACAAGAGGTAAGTACACAGGACGGTAAGTAGCAGGTAGGTCGCTGAGATAACATGTATGAGTCCACTTCGAATAAACGAGACCGGACGTCTGACTGTGGTGAGGTGTGTGGTTTTATAGTGGGGTTTAATGAGGTGGAGATGATGTGCAGGTGTGCCCATTAGTACTCGGGTGAAGGTGCTCGCTGTGATTGGCTGAGGTGAGAGCCTGGTCAATCTGTAACACCGAGTCATTCAAAGCTTTTTGATTTGTGAAATGGCCGGGCGGCCAAGATGGTGTCGTAGCAAGACAGGTTTGCTGGAGCTCTTAAAAACTTTGCTCAGATCCCGGGTTGTTTTAAAACAGTTCATGTTCAGAACTAACTGAGAGATACAGTTTATATTATGAGTTAAGTAGACTCCTTTAATTATCTTTTTTTCCTTTGCATTTTTTTTGCTATTTGAGCTTTACTGAAGACGCTTTTGCGAGCTGCTAATAATAATAACCCACGTGCTTTTGCTATAAATTGCTGTGTTGTCTTGTGAAAATGGAGGAAAAAGAAGAAATTCTCCTTGCTATGCACAGCTATGCACAGGTATGCAAGGAGAACTCTAAACGCTGAATTGGATGCAGTTGTTGGACAGGCTGAGTTCACGCTTTTACCCCATACACCTGAACCGAACCCTGCAAAAAAAGTAAACCGACAGTCCGACAGTGAGTGCCATGCTAATGAGATTCATGCAGAGAATGGTGGCCATGCACAAAGAAACTTTGTGTCGAATTCAAGGAGTTGAAAAAAACGGTACTTGAAAACTCAAACTCTATTAAACAGATAATAAGCTCCCTCGAATTCCACGGTGAACAGGTGAAGAATTTGAATGAAAATATTGAGGAACTGGAAAAGAAAATCGTAAGATTGGAGAAAGGCAATGTCGAAGTCCGTGATAAGTATATATAATGATCTGAATGCTTACAAGATTTGAAAATCATATTTACCATGTTACAAAAACAGCATTCTTCCATCTCAGGAACATTGCTAAGCTTCGAAGCATGCTACCTGTTTCTGATGCAGAAAAGCTAGTTCATGCATTCATGACCTCTAGACTGGACTATTGTAATGCACTGCTAGGTGGTTGTCCTGCATCTTCAATAAACAAGCTACAGATAGTCCAAAATGCAGCGGCTAGAGTTCTTACCAGATCAAGAAAATATGATCATATTACTCCAATTTTTACAGTCTCTGCACTGGCTACCTATTCAGTTCTGTATCATTTACAAAATATTATTACTTGCCTATAAGGCCCTAAATGGTTTAGCACCTGCATACCTAACTTGTCTTCTACCACGCTATAATCCAACCCGCTTTCTAAGGTCGCAAAACTCTGGACTTTTGGTAGTACCTAGGATAGCAAAGTCCACTAAAGGAGGTAGAGCTTTTTCACATTTGGCTCCCAAACTCTGGAATAGCCTTCCTGATAACATCTGGGGTTCAGATACACTCAGTATCTCTCTGTTTAAATCTAGATTAAAGACACATCTCTTTAGCCAAGCATTCACATAATGCATCTTATAATCTTGTACTGCAGTTATATCTGATCAGACGTACATTATTATTATTCTTTAGCTTGGGTTGAACAATTCATTTTTGCTTAGATGGAACAGCAGCTACGCTAATCATGTCTCTGCTTGTCTCTCCGTTTCTGCTAGGAATTACAGAACTTCAGTCTGGATCCAACCATTACATGATCTGAGCCATCGGAAAAGACCACTGGAACCAGCTGAGCCCTCACAATCTGACTTGCTGCAGTTTGGAATTGAACTGCTGGTTTGTTTGGCCAGAGGAGAATTGGCCCCCCGACTGAGCCTGGTTTCTCCCAAGGTTTTTTCTCCATTCTGTCACCGATGGAGTTTTGGTTCCTTGCCGCTGTCGCCTCTGGCTTGCTTAGTTGGGGACACTTCATTTCCAGCGATATCGTCGACCTGATTGCAAAGACACTATTTAAACTTATTGACACATTATTTTCCTTTTTTGATATTGTACAGTGCTTTGACACAATTTGCATTGTAAAAAGCGCTATATAAATAAAGGTGACTTGACTTGACTTGACTTGACAAGAGAAGATGGAATCTTTGCGTCGCTGGTATTCCGGAGAAAGCAGGAGACAACATAAAGCAGATGATCATCGACCTCTTCAGCCAGGTCTCCCCGAGCATCGCTGCAGATCTACACCGTGGAGTTGACATCGCTCATAGGCTGGGACCTCGTTCTGCTGCGGAAAGATCCTCTCGTCGCATAATTTTCGTCGCGGTCCAAGGGGGACAAAGTTTGGAGAGATTCCAAAACGTCCGTCCTTCTCAGGGAAAAGAAGATCAAGATCTTCGAGGATCTTTCGCAGAAAGACAAGGATGCAAGATCTCTCCTGTGGCTGACGGTAGAGAAGGCGAGACGGGAAGGTAAGAGAGCTGGCCTGGCTTTCACGGTCCATTTGCTGTGATTGAGGGTAAAAGAGTGACTGCTAAAGATGTAGCCAACACTTAACATGTTGGCAATGCTTATTCAAGCAACTGTTTCTTCTAAGTGATTAGCTTCATAAGTGTAAGAATTTTTTTTTTTAAATTAACTTATGAGTTGTTTTTTTATCTATTTATTTGACTTTTTAATATTTTATATATTTTTATTTATTTATTTTATACTTATATTTTTTTTTTATTTTTTTTTTATTGTTAATTATTTACTTTTACTTTGGGCTCTTAAATCTTTACTCGAAAGCTGAAGTTTAAGCGTAGTCTTCGTTATTCTCTGAACTTATATCTGAACACCTTATTCCCGGTTGAGCTGTTGTTGTGGTTGTTGCTCTTTTTGGAGGATAGTGATTGAACGAGTGTACTCTTTTGGTTCACTCAAACTTTCCTTTCTTTTCTCGTTTCTTTTCTATATTGGTCGTGGTTCATGTCATTGTCTTTAATATCCTTTAATGTCAGGGGCCTCAGGGATAGTGTCAAACGAAAAGCTCTTTTTTTGTTTGCTAAAAAACACAAATCTGATTTCTGTTTTCTTCAGGAATGTCATTCGACTATTGATGATTACAAATGGTGGAAATCTCAGTGGGGTAACGATATTTGGAGTTCACATGGCACCGAACACTCAGCTGGTGTAAGCATTTTGAGAAACAAATTTGGTGGGGATATATTAGGGTCAGAATCAGATAGCTTAGGTCATTTTCATTTATTAGTAATTTCACTTAACCAACAAACTGTAATTGTCTGAAATATATATGGGTACAATAATTCTTTGGATAATGTTTTTTTTAAACAAATTAGATGAGAAGCTTACATATTGGTCCAATAAATTTCCTAATGCATTTTTCATTCTAGGAGGAGACTTTAATGTGTCATTTAATAATTATTTGGACAGATATCCTCCAAAAAGGACCGCTTGTTCTAGTCCTGCACTATTAGACCTAATAGGGAAGTTTGAATTGGTGGACATTTGGAGAGAGAGATTCCCTACCAATTTAGAGTTTACTTGGGCCAATAAAAGTGGTTCAAGACAATCTCGTATTGATTATTGGCTCATATCAAAATGTCACATTTTGATCTGAATATCAGCATTCAATGTACCATGTTGACCGACCACAAAACTATCTTTATTATTACCCTTTAATGGTAGTCAAGTCAAGTCACCTTTATTTATATAGCGCTTTTTACAATGCAAATTGTGTCAAAGCACTGCACAATATCAAAAAAGGAAAAAATATGTAGATTATGTAACGGACCAATGCAAAGCTTCTTTGTGGAAACTTAACAGTTCACTGTTAGAATTACCAGGTATAAAGGATAAATTAAATGTAAAGGATAATTAAAATAATGAATTGCTAGCTATTGGAAAACAGCCACAATTCAAAATTCTTTTGGTACCAATTGGGAGCTTTTTAAGTTTGAGACAGGTGTTTATTTAAGAGAAGCTGGAACACTTTTAGCCAAAAAAAGAAGGGTTCTTGAAGACAACCTAATCATGAAATTATCTCAGTCTAATAATTTTGATTGCATGTCTCTAGAGGAGAAATCTGAAATTGCAGATTTGCAAATGAAATTGGATGAATTGTACTTATCAAAGGCTAGGGGTGTTTATATAAGATCCAGGAAAAAATGGCTCGAAGAGGGAGAACTCTATTCTTCATATTTTTTTTAAGATAGAAAAGCGTAATTTTACCCTCTCAACAATTGAACAACTTTGTGTTGATGGCAAAATTGTCAAAGATCCAAAGAAAATAGCAAACTACAGTGCCAATTTTTATAAGAATCTTTATAGTTCAAGGTATTCAGAGCAGACAACGTCCTCATTTCTAGACTCAGTTAATTATGTTAAGGTTGTATCTGAAAGTGATATGTTTGTTTGTGATAGGTTTTTACTCCTGAGGAAGTACAAAGAGCAATTAAGAGTTTGAAAAACAACAAGTCCCCAGGGTGTGATGGACTTACAGCTGAGCTGTACAAATTATTTGCTGATGAACTTACTCCCTTTTTAACTCAAGTTTTTAGAGAAAGTATTGAAAAAGAGGCTTTACCGCCTACATTGATGCAAGGTATCATAACTTTAATTCCTAAACCTAAGAAAGATCTTTCCAATTTAGAAAACTGGCGACCCATCACACTCCTTAATAATGACTATAAAATTTCCGCCATAATATTTGCTAAAAGACTTAAAGATTGTTTGGATACCGTTATAGATGAGACTCAGTCTGGATTTATGAGGGACCAACATATAATGAATAATATTAGATTAGTTTTAGACTTATTGGATTATAGTGAGCTGATAAAAATTATAAGAGCTGATAAAATGTAAAAACTGTAACTTGAATGCAATGTAAGTCGCTTTGGATAAAAGCATCTGCTAAATGCATAAATGTAAATGTAAATGTAGTGATTTGCTGGAACATCGTTTTATTCTTTTCCTGGATTTTTATAAAGCTTTTGATTCAGTGGAACATAAATTTATATATAATCAGTGGAAAAAATAGGTTTTGGTGAATATTTTTGTAAGGCAGTAAGAACTCTATATTACAACTGTAGTAGCACAATTAAATTAAAGTATGGTACATCTCCTAGATTTTACTGGTGACGTGGTATTAGGCAAGTGTGTCCATTATCCCCTTATGTATTTTTACTAGTTTCCCAGATATTTGCTTCTTATATTTCTAATAGTGGTCTTCATGGTATCTCTATTGCTGACAAACAGATGCTCATCAGTCAGCTGGCTGATGATACCGCTCTTTTTTTGCAAGATGCTAATCAGGTTCCTTTAACATTAAAGTATATCCAGCAATTCTCCAAAGCATCTGCCCTGTTCTTGAACCTCTCAAAGTGTGAACTGATGTCCATTAAAGAATGTAATTTGTCAGAAATTTGTAATATTCAAATCAAAGATCAAATATCTTATTTAAGTGTTATTATAACAAAAAATGAATTAGAAAGATGCTCCTTAAATTTTGTTCCATTAATTGAGAGTACTCATAAAAAAACTGAATATGTGGCTCCAACGTGATCTCTCATTGAAGGGAATAATCTTACTAGCCAAAGCTGAAGGTTTGTCAAGGTTAACATATGCTGCTCTCTCTTTGAATGTTGACTCTGCCATTCTTAAAAAAATTGATACAATGCTTCTCCACTTTGTTTGGAAGAATAAAACTCATTTTATTAGAAAATCTGTACTTATGAACACCATTGAGAAAGGGGGTTTAAACTTTCTTGATTTCACCTCTTTAAACAACACCTTTCAAATAAATGATCAATTTTCTATAAACGCTTAACGAGAAACTTTGCGCATTGCGTTCATATTCTGCTGTTCTGTAGCCACGGATTTGCGGGTCTTTTCTTTTTCTCCCACAGATGACTTGCAGAACCCTGTTCGTTATTGTATTAAATTAGTTTTAATCGTTTAAGCACCACAGCGTCTTTGTCTCCATTGGCAACGTAAGTGATGTCGCAGGTAGCGGCGATTGCAAGTGACATTGTAGTTTAGTTTCTTTTTTCTTGTCTTCACCACCTGGCTACTGTTGTAAAATGTTGAGAGATTCAAACTAAAAATAATCAATAAATAGAACAAAATAAAAAAAGACTGCAAGTGATGTGACCCTTGGACGTGCAATTGTCTGAGAGTGCAAGTCTGAGAGTTCACGTGTCTGAGAGTGCAAGTGTCTGAGAGTGCAAGTTTGGGAGTTCACGTGTCTGAGAGTGCGTGTCTGAGAGTGCAAGTTTGGGAGTGCAAGTCTGCAGCCAGACCCTATAGCTCCGCCACTGCCCGCTGGGCTTGCTAAAAATAAGAGACTTTCAGCGTTGGGTAGCTACGAGGTGCCTGTCAGTACACGATCCGTCCACGCATGCACCCCACCCACTGTTTGTTCATTTTTTTACTGCCATTATTCACATACCCCACTGGACAGCACAAATGATGGACTCAGAAAGAGCAGGTGTGTTACTTGTCGCTGTTTTAATTTATTTACGTCTAATGCAAAATACTTTTGTATGATTGTATTTAGGGTTGGACAATAATTCAATATCAATATGTATCGCGATATAATTTTTTTTTTCAATAACAGTGGTATGATTTTTAATACCACTGATGATATTTAGATATACATTACCAGTGTTTCCCCATACATTGATTTATTTGTGGCGTTTGACCCTTGAATAAACATGAGCACTGCATGTTTCAAAGTCAAAACGAGGCGCAGGTGATTTATATGAATGTATCTCTGAAGGGAACCGACTGTCTTCAGAATAGTTTTGATGGCATTTTCATTTTATCTGATAAAGTAGCGTATATGAGCGGAGCTGCTTAGATTACAGCTATTGCTGAGGAAACCGCTAGTTCTGCTGCTCTCAAATCAAATCAAATCAAATCAAATCAAATAAGCGCCTCCTACTGGCAGAGAATCAGATTGCATTTCAATATACTCTTTTTGTTCTTTTTTCTTTTTTTGTAGATGACTTACCAGAAAACTATTATGATGTCGTCATTATAAAACAGTTCTCCAATTATAAAGCAGGTGTGGGTTTCAATTTACACTCTTCTAGATTGGAACAATGTTTTTTATTTTTATTTATTATTGTGCCATATAAAGTATGTAGTCCAGCGGTGTCCAAACCTGTTCCTGAAGGGCCCAGTATCCTGCAGAGTTCAGCTCCATCTTGTCCCAAACACACCTGTCTGGATGTTTCTAGTAACACTAAAGACCTTGATTATCTGGTTCAGGTGTGTTTGAACCAGATTATCAAGGTTTGGGGGAAGTCATGGCCTAATGGTTAGAGAGTCGGACTCGTAATCGAAAGGTTGCGGGTTCGAGTTCCCGGCCGGCAGGGATTGTAGGTGGGGGAGTGAATGTACAGCGCTCTCTCAATACCACGACTGAGGTGCCCTTGAGCACCGAACCCCCAACTGCTCCCCGGGCGCCGCAGCATGGCTGCCCACTGCTCCGGGTGTGTGTTCACGGTGTGTGTGTGTGTGTGTGTGTGTGTGTGTGTGTGCATTTGTTCACTACTCACTGCTGTGTGTGTGCACTTGGATGGGTTAAACGCAGAGCACCAATTTCGAGTATGGGTCACCATACTTGACAATACGTTACGACTTTACTTTACTTTACTTTACTTTAATTGTGGTCAGAACTAAATTCTGCAGGACTGTGGCCCTCCAGGAACAGTATTGGACACCCCTGATATAGTCTATTTGTTCATGTAATTAATAATAGCCACATTTATATCAGAGGGTGTTCAGGAGGAGTATGATGATGTGAAGAATGTATATGAGTGACATGCTTGGTATGTTAATAAAACCTTTGTTTAATTTTTGCAATCACTTTATATTATCAGTTTCTGTGGTCACGAAAGCTCGTTTAAATTTACTGCTAATATTGTTCATTATAATGCATTTAAATGTGCGTATGTATTGATACTTGTTTTCCAATAACAGACTATGATATGGAGGAAGATCCAGGAAAACAGGCAGGAACTGTATAACTCAAACCACACACATTTGTGGGGAAGTCGTGGCCTAATGGTTAGAGAGCCAGACTTGGAGGTTGCGGGTTCGAGTCTCGGTACCGGCAGGAATTGTAGGTGGGGGAAGTGAATGTCCAGCGCTCTCTCCACCCTCAATACCACGACTGAGGTGCCCTTGAGCAAGGCACAGAACCCCCAACTAAATGGCTGCCCCCTGCTCCGGGTGTGTGTTCACAGTGTGTGTGTGTTTACTGCTGTGTGTGTGTGTGTTCACTGCTGTGTGTGTGCACTCTGGATGGGTTAATTGCAGAGCACAAATTCCGAGTATGGGTCACCATACTTGGCCACATGTCACATCACTTTGTCACTTTGTCACACACTGCCTCAAAAGTTTTAGCAGTCTTACTGTATAAGTTTCAATTGCAATCTTACAGTGTTTTGTTACATTCTGTATCAAAATATACAATTGCAATCTTTGAGAGAGAAAAATGCTTTTCTTTCATGACCTTTTCATAAGGTGCTTGACTTTTTCCAGATGCTTTTACAAATCATTTATATTGTGTAGCCTCAGAAATCGGAGAGAACAAAAAATAAAACATCTTCATCAGTTTGACAGCACATGTGATGCAAATACTCCCAACACAAACAAATAAAGAAACACGCAAGCAGAACAGCAAACCAAACGTTTTTTTGCTGTTTTGATATATATAAAAGTGATATAAAAAAAAATAATATATATATATATATATATATATATATATATATATATATATATATATATATATATATATATATTCATTCTTTATATATATATATATATATATATATATATATATGTAAGGAATAATTGACGACGGGCCGTTGAATTATTGTTACACCTCGGGTGTGCATTATTTTTCTAATAATTCAACGGTCCGGAGTCAATTATTCCGCTTATACTACGGTTGCCACACCTCAAGACATCGATCAGATTATATATTTCAAGGGATTCGTCCGGTTTTTCTACTTAAATCGCTATTGTGAGTAGGATTATTTCTTCCGCATCTCATCCAACGACTCTTTTGCTAGTTCCAAAACGTCATTTTAAAGCTGCCAATGGAGGCTTGAGCCGTTGATAGCAGACTAATGCAGTTAATAATGAAGTTATTAGAAAGAGAGCGAGAGAGACAGAGACACAGAGAAAGAGAAACAGAGAGAGAGAGAGAGAGAGCTTGTATGAATTAGGCTACCTCTGTGTGTCCCTCAACAGTGTTCTGAAGCACCGTCTCTAAACTGTAAGTCTGCTTTAAGATGCAGCGCTGTTATTACCTCGCTAGTGAGAAATGTCATGTGTAGCCTTTAAGTTGCTACACTAGGCTAACTGATAAAATCGTCAGGTCAGCGCTGACAACGATGCGAAGTGATATGGAACTGTAATGCGGTCAAGAAAGCTGTCTGGAACTACGTTCGCCGTGCGTTTCCCTGAAAATAATTGCACACCTCAGAACGTTCGTCAGCCAATCAGATTCAAGCATTCAACGGCCCCGTAGTATAAATATATATATTGGACACCCCTGTATATAGTCTATTTGTTCATGTAATTAATAATAGCCACATTTATATCAGAGGGTGTTCAGGAGGAGTATGATGATGTGAAGAATGTATATGAGTGACATGTTTGGTATGTTAATAAAACCTTTGTTTTTATTTTTGTAATCACTTTGTATTATCAGTTTCTGTGGTCATGAACCCCCAACTGCTGAATGATATATTCGTTCATTCTTTATTTAACCAGGTTAAAAACTCATTGAGATTGAAATCTCTTTTACAAGAGTGACCTGGCCAAAAAAGCAGAAAAAAATGACATAAATACAAGTTTACTTCAAAAACATAAATCAAAGATCATAACAATACACTGAGCAGAAAAGCATGTTGTTCACTTTTGTTCTGTACTTGCTTGTGATGTCACAAAAAGTGAAACCACCCTAGTCCCTGTATTCCCACACATTAGGAAATCATGCAATGAGAGAAAAAAGAAATTTGAATACGTCACCTAACGAGTCAGAATATTCATATCTGAAGTCTCACTATATTCTTACAATGCAGATGTTCTAAGCCTGTAAATGGTTGCTTAATGTTGGTAATTTCTCCTTCTTATTAAAAAAATACATTCATATTCATTGTAGAAGTGAATATTTGAACGAGACATCTCAACATATATTACAAATATGAAAGTGTTCATTCTGACATCTGAATAAAGATATGCTTTGTAATGTATGCACTGTGTGCAGTTATTCACTGTGCTTATGTAATTATGTTGTGTTGTAATATTGTTTTATTAGTACAGTAGGATAACTGCAAATGTTTCAACATTGATTTTGTTAACAGTATGCAATTTGAAGCACTTAATGATTTAAACATTGGTTACATACAGTACAAGACATTTTACTCCTTTGAGTAAAATGAATTTGCTCAGTCTTGAAGAGTCTGAAATAGGTGTTGCTCAATCAGGAAATAAAATATATCATGAATATATCATATGAATATATGGATTTAGAAACTATTTGTACTTGTGTACAGTCAAAGTGAGTTTGGTGGATGGCAGTATATGTGCTGCTGAGTGGAGGTTCATCATGATGTCAGTGAGGAACAGTCTGTGATGATGATTCTGCAGTTCTGTTATTATATAATCTATTTCTACAATATATTTTTGCTTTTATTTATTTTTCACACTGTTCCTTTAAGGGCTGTACAGACAAAAATGTCACTTTATCTGTTTAATGTTACCTTTAAGAGCTTATAATGTGTGTGAGAACAATGATCACACTAAACAATGATGATCTCTTCATTAATGGACAGCACTGGATGAGTTACACAGAACTGCATTAAATATTCTTCTTTTATGTGTATTAGTTTAAAGGTAATGTGTATATAACCCAAACGACCAGATGAAATAGAAACAAAGGAATTTCACATACATAAAACATCATCATAAAATCAACACAAGACCAAAAACTAAAGAAACTGTAATATATGCTTGCAGGGAGTAATCAAAGGAACAGAAGTGTGAGCTAATCAGAGGCTTACCAAAAACAAGAACAGAACTGACACGTGACAATTAGTAACATAAAGATATAATATAAATATTAAATACTTCTGAAGAAATGTTTATAAAATGTGTTGCTAACTGTTCAAAATCCTAAAAATGTTCAGATTTAAATTCCATTAGTAATTTAGTAGTTTGCACAACACTGATCCGTCATGAACTGAACTCTTGAAGATGGTGTTGAGTCGGCTCATAACTGAAGTGAAATGGAGACCATATTACTCAAATTTCTTATTAAGGACAGTGAAGATAGACTGATACACACCTGAGACCCTTCCCACAGGACAGATGCTAAAGCAGGTATGTTTAGAAGTTTATATCCCTTCTGTCCTTGACGGCAGGAAGAAGTGTGCTTAATGTGCACTTATTATACGTCAAATTAAAGGGCACTTAAGTATATCTAAACTGAGTACTCACTTTATGTTTCTTAACGCACTTTAAGTGCACTCAAACATGTGCTTTGTAATATCGTGCAATTAAGTTTTACTTAAACGTACATTTTAAATCAAAATTTAAATAAAAAAAATTAAATGTTTGTCATTCTTTAAAGAGGTAGTTATGTTCATGTATTGATTAATATACTAAAGCACATGTAAAATAATTGACTTTCATTTCAGCTGAAGTGTGTTTTCCAAAATTATTTTTTTTATGTATTTTGAAAGTGTTTAAAAATTATAATATATACTGTGTGTATTTTTCTTCTAAACTTCATTATAATAAAATAAAAAAAATGGATTGTACTAAAAATGTATTAGTACACTGGTAATTTAAATTTAACACAGATTAATGTTTTAAAATTCTTTCAAAATGATTTCAAAATGAAGGCCCATTAAATATAATTAAAACAAAATTTAATTTCAATTCTGTTAATTCTCTCTCAAGATATCTCAAATATCAAGAGTTGGAAAATAAGAGGTTTTTTTCTGTAGAAATGATTATTATGAGAACCAAATAAAAATACGAGAAATCTCTGCTACTGTATTTACGTCATTCTGTCACGCTGTGTATTAATTATAATATATTATAGAAGCAGACAAAGAATAAAATGATGTGCTGTGAAATGAGCTTTACATGAAAATATATATATATATGTAGCTATAATGCATCTGTAAACAAAGAAATGAACAGTTTCTGTCCAGAAAAATATTGAACAGTGAGAATCTCCCTCATGTGGAGACACAAGTATAAGACTCTTGTCTGCTCCTCTTTACAATAAGAAGTGTTCTGCTGCCATCTGCTGGATGAATTACACAATGCAGTATTAAACACATCTACAGATAGAAATGTATTTGATATAATAGGCCATCAGATGAATATCTCTGGAATAGAAACCAATGTTTATTTACAAATATTGTCTGAATAGCTCTCTATTTGTTGTACACAAACAGTCCAATTCATTTTATAACTTTATTAAAGTAAAAAGAAAGTTAATTGTGCTCTTGTTAGAATATCATAACATTGTAGTAAAATTCCCTTAATGTTAAGCACATTATCCCCAAAATAACTTTAAATGTTCAGCTTATTAAAATGTATATATTTATAGTAAATATCAACTTTCTTTCTGTGTGAAGTACAGTTTTAGTAAGTGTGTGAAGTGAGCAGTAAGTGATCAGAGCTTGTTTCTGCTGTGTTCAGGTTCAGGTTTGATGCTGAATATAAGCTGCAGTGTTTCTGTATCAATCTGCTTTAAGTTTAGTGTGACTTTATCTCCACACTGACTTCTGACTGACACGAGTCTGTCCTCAGTGAAGTGTCTCTTCACGCTGGAGGAGGAGTCCCGCTCATCAGCCTGACACTTTATTGATATATATGGAGAAAATCAAAATGCTGCTTTCTGATTTGTCACTGATTGTGTTTGATGATTTCCTCTGTTGTGTCTAATAAGGTAACAGTGAGTGTCATTGGCAGCTGTGAGTCTCTCTCTCTCTCTTTAGGGGGCTGACAGGAGCCAGTTTCTTCAGTGTGTTTGAGGAGCAGACGAGAAACTTGTGCTGTTCTCTGAGTTGATGAAACAGTGTGTGTCGAGCTGAAGGAGAAGATGGAGAGCTGTCTGATGCTGATGTTTCTGTGTTATTTGGTAAAACTCATCACCTCTGGTAGGTACATACTGAGGGCCAATATTTAAAATGAACTGAAATAATTTACATGTAATGTTACACTTTACTACATATTACAGTATGATTGGTATGCTCATTAATTGTCTCTCTCTCTCTCAGGTGTAGACAGTGTGAGTGTGAGGTTGGTGAATGGCAATAATCCCTGTGCTGGTCGAGTGGAGGTTTATAATGATAGTCGTTGGGGAACAGTGTGTCATTATCTGTGGGATATCGCTGATGCTGCAGTGGTGTGTAGAGAGCTGGACTGTGGGACGGCTGTAAAAGCAACACATGAAGCTCACTTTGGACAAGGATCAGGACCAATTTCAATGGGTTATGTATCCTGTAGTGGATCGGAGACTGCACTGAAAGACTGTCGTTCAAACAGCCAGTATACACAGCAGTACTGTAATCATAATGATGATGCTGGTGTCGTCTGTTCAGGTAAACTGCTCCAAACCTCAGACTGTTATTTCATCTCTCTCTTTCATAATTCTCACTCAAACAATAACTTATGCAGGTGTTTACAAACATCATTATCAATCTTATGAAACAGGCAGTCTTTTTAATTGTTTTGTTGTTTTACAATAAACTATGATGAAGAGAATCACTATTAAATATGTCAAGTCTTTTGTATATTCAGATAGTCTGATTTTACAATCTTATTTACGTTGTTTATTTAATAAAGATTATAAAATTACGGATGTAAAATCAAATAACATATCTACGGTGAGCGGGAGGGGACATGTTTCACTTAGTTTAGTCGTAGCCACAAGATTATTTTGTCGAGATTAACGACATCCTTATATTTACGAGTTTAATGCATAAACAACCCTGCGTGACCAGCAACCTGGGATTATCAGAGATTGATCAAACATTTTTATCCATCCCACAGTCTTGTTAATCTGTTAACTGATCGTGTCTTTTTATTTAATATTTGTATTTTATTATTATTATATAACTGTAGCCTAATATAATAATATTATTATATTAACTGGTTAGGACTATTGTTATAAAGGCTATGCTTCTTTCCCCTTTCAGTTCATGTATCTTTCTACATAATTAACGTTTTGTGTAATTGCTAGTATTATTATGCTACCTTATATTTTACAAATACTGTAAACGCCTGACCATTATACCAATAAAGTTTTGACTTTATGATTGTATTTATGCCCGTCTGTGATGATAAATGAGCATGTTGTGTTTTTCATTTACAAATTAAACTACGAGAATGATTCATTCATCAACAACAATTTAATTATAGTCTATTAATTAGCTGAAATAAAATGAAATATATTAAATTCAACCTTTAAACTGCACTTCATTACAAATTCCCATGAGTCATATAGCATGGTATGTCAGACATTTACAGTAAGATATTATTTACAAAACTGTTCAGATTGTTAAGTAAATAGATCGAAATGAAGGGAAAATAAATCAAATACGTAATAGGCTACAATAATAATAATAATAATAATAATAATTGACAAATATTATGAGAAAAAGACGATCAGTTAATGGACTTACAAGACTGTGGGATGGATAAATTTTTTTTCTTTTAGGACTTTTTTATTTTTTATTTTATTTACTTTCTTATTTTATGTAATATTTATTCATGATAAACTTCTTTCAAATGCTGTCTACATCACACACATGGACCTGTAGCCTATAGTTAATATAATAATTACCCTAAATAACAGGATCTTGAAGCCACGACATAAGGATGTTGTTACCTCGACAAAATGATCTCGTGGCCACGACAAAACTAAGTGAACCGAACATGTTCCCTCCGGGTCACCGTACATATAAAATTAGTGCAGATTAAGTTAATTAATTAAATAAAAAATGTCAAAATTTAATGACAGTTTTCTCTAGTGATCCAGGTGAGTAAAGAGGTTTAATTAAGTATCTGTCTTTATAATTCAAAGACTCAGAGCAAAGACTTAGACTTGTGGACGGGTCTCACCTGTGCTCTGGTAGAGTGGAGATGTTTCGTACAGAAGGATGGGGTTCAGTGTGTGACGCTGCCTTTGACCAGCAGGATGCAGAGGTTGTGTGTAGAGAGCTGGACTGTGGGGCTCCTGTACAGGTGCTGGGAGCAGCTGCTTTTGGCAAAGGGAAAGGCCGTGTTTGGTCAGAGGAGATTCAGTGCAGAGGAAATGAATCTCAAATAGACATCTGTTCACGATCATCTTCACAGATACAGAACTGTTCCCATGACAATGATGTGGGAGTGATCTGTTCAGGTTGAGTATTAACATTTGACATCTCTTTAGATAAATTACATATGTGATACACTGCTGTTGTATTGCTCAGTTATCTTGACACTAGTTTCATACTGTTTAAAAGAGCTGTCAGTTGTTTGTCCAGGTTACACTGATCTCAAACTGGTAAATGGTCCAGACTCCTGTTCTGGAAGAGTGGAGCTTCAGTTCCTCAATGAGTGGGGCACAGTGTATGATGCATGCTGGGATATGAGAGCTGCCAGTGTCCTCTGTAGACAGCTGAATTGTGGGATTGCTGTGTCTGTTGTGGGATCAGGCTGGTTTGGAGAGGGAAGTGATGAAATCTGGGCTGATGTGTTTGATTGTGACGGGAATGAAACAAAACTCTCAGAATGTTCCATCGCTTCATGGAGTCGAGCTGAATGTTCTCATAGACGAGATGTTGGAGTCATCTGCTCTGGTGAGCACATTCACACCACACTGAAGTCATGGGTTTCAGAATAAAACTACACATTTTAACAAATATATTTTAGATAAATATTCAATAACAAATAAATACTCTCTCCAGAGAGTGAAGCTCATCTGAGGAACTGCAGCACAACACAAACTCTGAACTGCAGCTCCACACAACAGCTGTCAGTAAAGACCTTTGGTGAGAAAATCAACATCTGGGCAGATTCTTTAGTTATTAGTGATCAGAAATGTGCATGTACAATCACTGTTTTTCTTTCTCTGAATATCAGGTCACGGGTCCATCAGGCTGGTGGGTTCTGGGGGAGACTGTGCAGGGAGGCTGGAGGTTTTTCACAGCGGCTCATGGGGGACAGTGTGTGATGACTCCTGGGATATTAAAGATGCCCATGTGGTGTGCAGACAACTGCAGTGTGGAGTGGCCCTCAGTAACCAGCAGGTACCAGCCTGGTTTGGTCCTGGTTCTGGACCCATATGGCTGGATGAGGTGAAGTGTGAGGGGAATGAGACGTCCCTGTGGAGCTGCTCTTCTTCAGGCCGGGGAACACATGACTGCAAACACAAGGAGGATGTAGGAGTCGTGTGCTCAGGTAAACAATAATGTAAATAATGATTTTATTTAAACTAAAGTTTTCTAAACTACTCACTTGTCCACACTGCAACATAACACTACTGAATCTACAGCACAAAACACAGCTGACCAATGTAGCCCGATTCCCAAACTAATCTCTAATCAGTCAGTTCTTTATAATGAATCACAGACACACAGTTTGCAGCTAACTTTGAGAATTAAATCAGTTACAGACTGGATGTTCATATATGAAATATGCAGCTAAAGATATGCATTATGCATTTGGTCAGTATTAGTATTTTATATATTAATGAATTAAGTATTTTTGTTTGTTTGTTCAGTGTTGTTTTAATATAAAAATGTATATAAATTTTGGCAAAGACTATTTAAACTAACTCCCACCAACATATGATTGAGATAGTCAACACTAAAAAAAGATGTTTGTTGAGCATCAGTTTGCTGTAGATGGTAAAGTGCTTTTTGATGCGATTGACCCGAGTTCGAACCCGCCTTTTGCCAAACTTTTTCCCTCCCTTTTAAAATCGCATACCACATCGGAAAGGCATTTATCTTCAATAAAAATAAAGGAAATAATCAAAAAGTTGAAAATAAAGTATCGGGTAGGGTTAGGGTTAGGGTAGGTGTAGGGAGGGCTTTATTGTCCTAATAAGGTGGTGTCCGAAACCATAGTGGATGTTCTCGAGTGCACTCATTCAATCCCACAATGCACCGCAAACACGAGTTCAACCGATGTACACTCAACGGCTCGAGAATGCCCAGAATGCACTGCGAGAGTCGCGCGCTGAATGAATTCCCGCGTCTCACCAGAAGATGGCGCCCGCAGCTGAATCATCCATTCATTGATTATAGAAGCGCTCGTCCACGGCGTAATACAACACAGGTACAAAATTTGTTGTAAATTGACTATTAGGGTTTATACATAATGTGCATAATAATGTAATATACATAATATGCAAAAACGGTAGTCCTTCCGGTGCACTCAGTGTCCGAATTCACTCACTCGTTTTCATTCACTCCTTCAAGTGGACTATATAGTGGACTAATGTAGGGAATAGTGAATGAGGGTAAATTATAGGGGGCGATTTCGGATACAGCCATCGTCTTATATTCGGGTCAATACGGGCAATTTACACTCAATACGTTATTATTGCGTACTGTTTTATAATTTACTACAATACTGAGGTGCAGATAATCGCCACTATTTGCAACTAAGTAGTATAAACAGCAGAAAATCCTGCTGTTTTAACAGTGTAAACAGAATCCATCGCTATTTGCACTTAGTGTAAATATAATCTAATTGATATTTGCACATAGTGTAAGCATCTGTCACTATTTACACTTATTAGCCGCTGCCAAAAAAATTATGGAAATATTAATGAACTGTAATTGTTAGGATTAATCAGAATCATTAACTGATGTATAATTCCCATCCCTAATTAAAACACTGTCATTCTGTGAGAGTTGAGGTTGATTCTCATCCTTTTCCAGAGTTTAAAGAGATCAGGTTAACTGAGGGCTGTGAAGGGAATGTGGAGGTTTTCTACAATGGATCCTGGGGTAATGTGTGTTACAACAAGATGGACAGAGACACAGCGAGTCTGATCTGTCAAGAGCTGAACTGTGGAAGATCTGGCAGTGAACCCAGTAATTCAGAGGGACTGAAGACTCATAATTGGCTTGATAACCTTAATTGTCGACGACATGATTCCACTTTATGGCAGTGTCCATCTTCACCCTGGGGACAGAATGACTGCAGTAGAGATGAAGTGGCCAAAATCACCTGCTCAAGTGAGATGATATTTAACTCATTTAAGATGGTTAGAAATGGTTTTGTTTGTTTAAATATTATTATTTTTCTGTCTTTTAATTATTTTGTGCTATTCAGTGGTAAATTAAATTTTAACGTTTTAATCTCAGAGGATCAGACACGAGAGTCTCCTCAGAGTCTTCTGACATGTTCTACCTCACCAGCTCCATACAAGAGACAGTGTTCAAGTAAGTTTATTATGATTGTATTTATTTTTATTATTATCACAACTTTAAACTTGTTGTGAATGTTGCGGATTGATGTGTTTGTTTCAGATCATGTTCCTCTCAGACTGAGTGGAGGGGAGGGCCGGTGCTCTGGGAGGCTGGAGGTGTATCATAACGCTGTGTGGGGCTCAGTCTGTGATGATCAGTGGGACATCAGCGATGCTCAGGTGGTCTGCAGGCAGCTGGGTTGTGGAGCAGCACTGAGGGCTGCTGGGAATTCAGTCTTTGGTGGTGGTAAAGGTGTTGTGTGGCTGAACAGAGTCGAGTGCAGAGGGAATGAGATTCACCTGTGGGACTGTCCTCTCTCCCTGAAAAACCACACTGACTGCTCCCACAAAGAGCACGCTGGACTCACCTGTGCAGGTCACAGCAAACACTGAGGAATATTATTTTTTATAATTTTATGATCTTTTTATGTATTCAAGACAATCGTGAATTTAAATGTGTTTGTGTCTGTTTTTCCAGATTTGTCAGTGTCCACTACTCCTGCCACAGCAACGTCAGCTTTTCCTCCAGTTTCTCCTCCAGTTTCTTCTTCAGTGCGCTCAACATCAGTCTCTCCTCCACAAACTCCTCCAGTCCCTCCTGTGCTTGTGATTGTTCTGGGAGTTGTGCTCTTACTGCTCTTAGTGCCACTGCTTATACTGATTCAGCAGAACAGAGTGATGAGGAGAGGTAGGAGAGATCCAGAGACTGTCATATTGTGTCTTATTCAGTGTGTGATCAGTCATGTGTTGTGAACTGACAGCAGGTTTGTCTGTCTACACTCACAGCTCTCTCTAAGAGGAGACACAGAACGACGACTGAGGCCGTTTATGAGGAGATTCAGCACAGACACAATCACTTCACTCAGAGGGGTGAGACATGAGCCATCAATCTCATTTAATACCATTAATAAGAGTCTGTCAGACAGTTGATGTTCATCTATTATTAGTCCTGTTAAACCTCCTGCTTCAAACCACAGAATTCCTGACAGAAAACCACAGAGCTGCAGGTGCATGTTTATATGTGTGTGTGTGTGTGTGTGTGTGTGTGTCAGTGAGTGTCTCTTCCTGTGTGTATTTTTAGATTATCATAAGGAGATGTTCATGTTTTTAAGTGTAGGTGCAGGTGTGTGTGTGTGTGTGTGCGTGTGTGTATGTTTGTGTGTGTGTGTGTGTGTGTGTGTGTGTGTGTGTGTGTCAGTGAGTGTCTCTTGCTGTGTGTATTTTTAGATTATCATAAGGAGATGTTCATGTTTTTAAGTGTAGGTGCAGGTGTGTGTGTGTGTGTGTATTTCTGTAAGGCAGTTAGGAATGGGTTCATGTGAGGATACTTGTGTGTTTGTTAATAGGCCCAACAAAAAAGGATTTCTGGCTATAATGCTTTTAAATGTGAATAATTAATATTTGTGCTGTGTTATTTTCTTTATGATCCAGAAGAAATGAGTATTCAGTCTGTTTGTAATGATGAACATGTTTCTGACTGCTCTGCTTTAACAGGGAGTCTCATCTCTGAAGAACTGCATTCTGGGTATGAAGATGCGGATGAGCTTCTCTCAGGTTAGAGAGATAAAGCACATACTTATGTCACATTCCACTCAAATCCATTTTAAAGAATTCACCTAAATAAATAAATAAATTCTGTTACATATTTGATTAATGACTATTACTATTACTAATGACTAATACTAGTCAAATACTGTTAGTCAATTATATATTAACAGTCTGCTCTCCTTTTTTTAGCAAAAGAGTTCAAGACTGCATATTATGATGATGTCACCAACGGCAGTGGCCTAAAAGGTCAGTGACCTTTTTAATTGATCACATTATTCATTACTAAACGATTAATACATTTTAAGTCTCATGATTTGCAACAAGAACATATTTTGGCTTTTGTATCCAAACATATTGTGTGTTGATGCAGAAGAGATGCTGAAGGAAATCACTCCGGGATACTATGATGATGTCATCACTGATGGACTGAAAGCAGATCGTGAGACAGGTGTCTCTCTCTTACTCTACAACAGCATAGAACACACTTTAAAATTGAAATATTACAGTATATTGAAAGTAGATATTTCAGATTTGTTCTGAACGTAATGAATGTGTGAATTTGCAGAAGAAACACCTGAGAGCTATGATGATGTCATGACGAGCGAACTGAACTCTGAGATCAAAAAAGGTGTTTTAGTTTTGTATTTTTTTTTTATATATTCCTTTAAAATCAAGATCATTACAAATTACATTGCATTACAGTTATTTGGCTTATTCAATTTTGATTAATTTTTGTGTAGTGAACACACCAGAGAATTATGACGATGTCATCATTAATAGACTGAGATCTCAAGGTGAAACAGGTGAGACGCACAGAACTACATTTTCTTTTTCTTTCTTTCTTCTTTTCTAATCCCTATTTGGATATTTACATGAGTATCAGACATGTGTCCTGTGTAATCAAGGGAAAATGGATCTTTCAAATGAGATATTGTTTTATAAATATGATGTTTTCATGTCATTCTTGATCAGAGAGAGTTCAGGAGGAGTATGATGATGTGATGAGGGTCAGTGAAGATGTGAGAAACCTGTTGGGTAAGTTACTATAACCCTTTGTTCTCATTATATTAACATCTTTATTTATATTTTAATCTTTTAAATAGTTTTCCATTTTTTAGACTTTTAAAATATTATTCTAATGATAATATTTGACATGGTTTTAAGATTTTGTTTTTAATAACAGATTATGAAGATGTGGAGGACAAACAAAGAAGCGCTTCAATAAAGCTGAACAAAGTTTGAGTGATATGTTATTGATGTCAGATCTCAGGTTATATTTTTGTATTAAAATTGAGTTTGAGTTTGTCTTTGTGAGATGTTTTGTATTGTTTTTTGGCCTTGTTAATATCAATAAAAACATTTCAGACAAAATTGTGTGTGTATTTCAGTAAGACATTCCACAACAAAGCACAACCATGTTGACAATCAAAGACATCCTAAATATAAGCCTATATGAGCATCAGTGATTAAACAGCCCTCAACATGCAGCACCACAGCAAGTACTGGAGATTTGAGAGTTGATAAATGCTGATCTTTGCATTTATTTTGGATGCATTAAGTAGCCTAACTTCTACAACAGAAACACACAAAAGTATGTATCAAATATTATCTTATGTGATCAGATGTGTTTTTAACCAATAATTAAATATGCATATTGCTTATCTACTGGGCATTTTACTTTTATATGCATCATTTATCAGGCTTTAGAAGTGTTGTGTTATATATGTAATTCAACAACATGTAACACATTTAAAATGCATATTTCTTCTCCATAAACCATATGAAGCACTTTATAATAAATTTAACAATTTAACTTTTTTTTAAGTTTAACTTTTATTAATAAAATAAATAACTTAATAAAAGCTTATTTATTGCTTACAAACAAAAGTATATAATTGCATGTTTTATTTTGGTTGATTGTAGATAAGTATCCACTAAACAGAGTTCCCATTTTGTTACCTCTGTGTTAATATAAACACTCACTGGACACTTAAACTGCTCGTTAATGCAAATACTGTATCTAATCAGCCAATCATGCCTTGATGCATTTAGGCATGTAGACATGGACAAGACAATCTGCTAAAGTTCAAACTGGGCATCAGAACGGGGAAGCAGATTTAAGTGACTTTGAAAGTGACATGGCTGTTGGTGCCAGACTGGCTGGTCTGAGTATTCCAGTAACTCCTGATCTACTGGGATTTTCCTAAACAACCCATAGGGTTTACAAAGAATGGTCAAAAAAGAGAAAATGCTCTACATGAAATAAACGATATTTTTAGCTGTAATGTAGATGTGAACAAATAAATTAACATTTTGAGGGGGAAGTCGTGGCCTAATGGTTAGAGAGTCGGACTTGTAATCGAAAGGTTGCGAGTTCGAGCCCCCGGCCGGCAGGGATTGTAGGTGGGGTGGGGAGTGAATGGCCAGCGCTCTCTCCACCCTCAATACCACGACTGAGGTGCCCTTGAGCAAGGCACCGAACCCCCAACTGCTCCCCGGGCGCCGCAGCATGGCTGTGGTGTGTGTTCACGGTGTGTGTGTGTGTGTGTGTGCATTTGTTCACTACTCACTGCTGTGTGTGTGCACTTGGATGGGTTAAACGCAGAGCACCAATTTCGAGTATGGGTCATACTTGACAATACGTCACGACTTTTTTTAATTTTCTGTCCAGAAAAATGAGAAGCTCCCTCATGTGGTGACACAAGGAAAAGACTCTTGTCTGCTCCTCTTTACAAAAAGAAATGTTTTGCTGCCATCTGCTGGATGAATTACACAATGTAGTGTTAAACACACTTATACAGATGTCTTTGATATGATGGCAAATTGATATCTTTAGAACAGAAACCAATGTTTATTTACGAATCTTGTCTGAATAGCCTTTGCTATGTTGTACGCATTCAGTCCAGTTCATTTTATAATGTATTAACATATTGTTTATTGTGCTCTTGATTAGAACATAATGCTCAAGTAAAATCCCCCAAATATATATATATATATATTTTTTTTCAAAAATAACTTTTTTTTAATTTTCAGTTTATTATAATTTATAAATTTATAGCAAAAATAAACTATTTAAACAGTTTCAGTAAGTGAGCAGTCAGTCATTAGTGTTTGTATCTGCTGTGTTCAGGTTCAGGCTTTGATGCTGAATATAAGCTGCAGTGTTTCTGTACACCGGAAAAAAATGCTTTTCTTTAGGGATGCATCGATACCCCTTTTTCCAGTACTCGCCCGATACCGAAACTTTTATTTTTGGTACTTGCCGTTACCGAGTACCGATACCGATATTTTCATTGCATTTGTAAATGTTTAAATATTGGGTACAGAAACCAGAAGAGTATGTATAATGTTAGTTGGTTAACTTCCTTTATCAAATAGAAACAGTCAAATCAAAATTTATTCAGACACCTTCAACATTTCTCACATTACCACAGTTTATTCGCTATAGTTTAGAAAATGTCATAATAAAATATGACAAACTCAGAGTTAAACTGTGTCAGAACAAATTTAGCTTGATAATGCAAGATAACTTTGATAGAAAGGTATATAATGGATTACAATCAACCAAAAAGTATTCAGACAGCTAAGTAAGTAAGTAATTTTATTTGTCACATACATAATCATACAGAGTATAACCAGCAGTGAAATGTAGGTATTATAGGAAGAGATACAGCTTGACATGAGGAGAGGAGGGAGAAAAAAAATAATTCACAGACTATATTCTTATGAGGGTACAGTGTGAGAACAGAAAAAACACCCCAGCAACAAAAAGCACATAGTCAATCAACAACATAGTCACACGACTGCAACAGGGGAGTAATCTAGTTCTGGCAAGCAGCCATCCGGTCCTGCAGCCATTCTCGGCGCCGGTCGGACCCCGCTTGTCAGGCTGGCGGAACAAAGCGGCGAAGGCAAGGGATCGAGGTTAGGAGGTGAATGCATATCTGTGTATGTGCGTATGTGTATGTGCCTGTGGAGCCGCCACGCTGGCATACAAATCAAGTTGTCTCAGTCCGCAGAATGTGATAGCGACACAGCACGTTGCTATGGACACAGCCTTGATCAGGACCCAGACAGAGTCAACAATCCGCAGGTGTCTGTGGAAGGGAAGAAGGAATGCAAGAGCGTCACACTGCAGTGCTCTTCCCGGGTTGTTTCCCAACACAACCTTGTCTGAAGCCGTGCTGTTTTGAGAGAGCCGAAAGAAGATAAGATTGTTTAGTCTTGGTGCGAGTAGCCGTATTCCAATTTTCACGGCACCTCTCTTTGTCCATTCTGGTCTCCAAATCCATCAATTTTTCTTTTCAAATCCGAAAGCTTCTCCGTGAAAGACTCCATATTGCGGTTAATAGGCTGACCGCTCTGCCCACTGCTTCAATCATAACGGGCAGCCTAGTGAGGCTTTTGACAGCTGTACCCGTTTCCTGAATTGTACGATAACCCAGGGCAAAGCCTAATCCAATCAGCAGAAGACCTGTTATCATGGTTCCGAATAGGTATCTTCAATGTCCTCCACGGAAAGAGCCGCCAGACACATGACCCGCCACCTTTCCCATGCGTCCATCATATATCCAGCTGCGAAAGTTCCGCTGGGACAATCAGGTTCCCCCGAACCTAAACTTCTCGTCGAGAAAATTGTCAATTGCATTGAGAGACCAGTTGATCAAATCCATGATTTTTCAGTTTGGAGAGCAGTGCAGAGAGAGTCTCTCAAGTATTAGACAATAGACAATAGACGAGACGAGAGAGCAAAGCAGGGAAGGGAAGGTAAGGTAAGGGGAGGAGAGGGAGGAAAAAATGTGACCGCCTTCGCTGAGGAGAGTCTGTGAATTAACAGCATTAGAGCTGCTCCATTGCAGCAGCTCAGTAGACTGTAATCACGCGTTTTGCTGTAATAATGCAGGGAACCACTCGTTATAAGCCTCCTAAATGTGATATTTTCAGAAATAAAAGGTTTTTTTTTTCAGATTTTTTTCCTCTGAAACGTGTTGCGATTTATATTCCAAAGCCACTCATATAGGCTAATGCAGAATAAAGAGTTTTATAAACTAATAACACATGTTTTTATGTCATTCTTGATCAGAGAGAGTTCAGGAGGAGTATGATGATGTGATGAGTGTCAGTGAAGATGTGAGAAACCTGTTGGGTAAGTTACTATAACCCTGTTGTTCTCATTATGTTATCTTTATTTATATTTTAATAATCTTTAAAATTTTAAATAAAAAAAATATATATTCATCCACATTTGACATGATTTGATTTTAATAACAGATTATGATGATGTGGAGGAGGAGTCCAACAAAGAAGATGGCCTAATGATTACAGCTGACTCAGCTCAAAAAATTTGAACTCTTAAAAGCTTTGAGTGATATTGTTATTGATGTCAAATCTCAGGTTTTTGTGTTTCTCACTTTTTTGTATTAAAAGGGTCATCAGATGCCCATTTTCCACAAGTTGATATTATTCTTTAGGGTCTCAATGAAAAGTCTATAACATACTTTGGTTAAAATTTCTCAATGGTAGTGTAAAAAGCACCTTTTTACCCAGTCAAAATCAGCTCTGTTTTGTAAAGTAAAGTCGTGATGTATTGTCAAGTATGGTGACCCATACTCGAAATTGGTGCTCTGCGAGCACCATCCAAGTACACACACAGCAGTGAGTAGTGAACAAATGCACACACACACACACACCGTGAACACACACCCGGAGCAGTGGGCAGCCATGCTGCGGCGCCCGGGGAGCAATTGGGGGTTCGGTGCCTTGCTCAAGGGCACCTCAGTCGTGGTATTGAGGGTGGAGAGAGCGCTGTACATTCCCTCCCCCCACCTACAATCCCTGCCGGCCGGGGACTCGAACCCGCAACCTTTCGATTACGAGTCCGACTCTCTATCCATTAGGCCACGACTGCCCCCTAGTTAGCCGCGAAACTGGCTAACTAGCATGTTATTAGGAAATGTGATTTGCAAAGATTCATAAAAAAACCCTTATACTCACTTCTTTTGTAGATGAAGCTGGATCACGAATGATTCGTGCGAACATGGATGCATTTAGGCAGATCGGCGCATTCCCTTCAAAACGAAAGTAAAGTTAATCCTCTGCATCTTCAGCGGCTCAGATGTTGGGAGTAAATGATGACTGCTATGTTCATTATTACATCCAGTGTTGGGGAGTAACTAGTTACATGTAACGGAATTACGTAATTTAATTACAAAATAAAAGTAATTGTAATTAGTTACAGTTACTAAGAAAAAAAACTGTAATTAAATTACAGTTACTTATGAAAATGTTAATGATTACAAAGGGGGTTAAATCTGATTTCTTTCACACACACTCCCACATACAGATTTAACTGATTTCTTTCATAAATTGCAGTGACTGCTCTAAAATATGAAACTTTTTTTTCAGAAGTTTATAACATGCTTATCCGATAACTCTTATATTTCCTATATGGGTGTATGTATATGCTTTATTTTTAAAGATTAACGTTTTTTTTCTAAGGCATTCTTAGATTCCAGTGTTTCCTGTCATAGCTATGCAAAGATTTGATAAAAAAAAAAAAAACTGTATCATAGCTATTAAACTATTTCTTGCTATGATTTTAAATACGTATTTAACCTCATGATTTTAAAGTAAGTCTGATTTTGTGGTGGCTGTACTTCAAAGGGGACATCGGATGCCCAATTTCCACAAGTTGGTATGATTCATTAGGGTCTTCTCGAAATGGTCTCAGTGGTCATGAAAAACAACACCCTTTTTACCATGTCAAAAACATCTGTTCACAGCGACTCATTACGGTGCATATCTCTTTACATGCTAATGAGCTCTGCTCACCCCGCCCCTCTCTTCTATGGAAGAGCAAATGCGATTTGCAAATAATCATAAAATATATAAAGTGTGAGACTTACTTCTGGAGGTGCAGCTGGATCGTGAACAATGGGTTCTGATCCATCCTTGAATTGTAACTTTTTAACAAAACCTGCCTTGAATTGTCCATCATTCAGAAAACAGTCTGGAGTAAAATGAGTTGCGTAGCCAGACATAAACAAATTTAGTAAAAGTGAAGTGAAGTGACGTGTGGCCAAGTATGGTGACCCATACACAGAATTTGTACTCTGCATTTAACCCATCCAAGTGCACACACACACCGTGAACACACACCCGGAGCAGTGGGCAGCCATTTATGCCCTTTATACACACGGGGAGCAGTTGGGGGTGTGGTGCCTTGCTCAAGGGTCTCACCTCAGTCGTGGTATTGAAGGTGGAAGAGAGCACTAGTTTTTCACTCCAAAATCAAAATAGCTTGATAATTGAGACGGTTTAGGTTTTTGGGGATTAAAAAAAGGAGTGAATTTTTATCATTGTAGGGTTGTGTCCACATACTGCTATATATACATTTATATATAAATGAAGATATTTTGCATCCAATGTCTCGTTTAAAATTAAAATATTATAATCTTAATTCAAGTGATGAAGGATTTCGAACGTCTGACAGATATTAGTGTTGAGTTCTACTGTAAGGTTACCTGTCTGGTTTACATGTTTGAAAATGATTAACAGTTGAAAACATTAGAAATTTAGAAAAGTAATCAAATGTAATCAGTTAAAAAAAACGAAATTCTAAAACGCACCTAACAAGTCAGAATATTTATATCTGAAACCTCACTATTGTTACTTGTCTGTTTCTGTTTAGTTCCCTTTTGCCCTTATTTGGTTCTTCCTGTTCTTGTTTCCTGTTATTTGTTAATCATCTTTTAGTCTTTTCACCTGTGTTCCAATTAATTATCTCGTTTACTCGTTTGTTCCGGTTCCTTTTAAAGTCCTCAGTTTCCCTTGAGTCTTTGTCCTGTCATGAAGTGTAACCTTTGTTTTGAGATCGTGTTTCTTATTAAAATAACTTTTTGGTTATCCCTGGATTCCTTTAAAGGATGGAAACGTTACAACTATACATTCTTACAATGCAGATGTTCTAAGCCTGTAAATGGTTGCTTAATGTTGGTAATTTCTCCTTCTTATTAAAAAAATACATTCATATTCATTGTAGAAGTGAATATTTGAACGAGACATCTCAACATGTATTACAAATATGAAAGTGTTCATTCTGACATCTGAATAAAGATATGCATTGTAATGTATGCACTGTGTACAGTTATTCACTCTGCTTATGTAATTATGTTGTGTTGTAATATTGTTTTATTAGTACAGTAGGATAACTGCAAATGTTTCAACATTGATTTTGTTAACAGTATGCAATTTGAAGCACTTAATGATTTAAACGTTGGTTAAATTAATAATTACATAAAATACATTTTACTCCTATGGAAACTAATTCAGTAAAACGCCATAAAAGTTTCTCAGTCTTGAAGAGTCTGAAATAGGTGTTGCTCAATCAGGAAATAAAATATATAATGAATATATCATATGAATATATGGATTTAGAAACTCACTATTTGTACTTGTGTACAGTCAAAGTGAGTTTGGTGGATGGCAGTATATGTGCTGCTGAGTGGAGATTCATCATGATGTCAGTGAGGAACAGTGTGTGATGATGATTCTGCAGTTCTGTTATTATATAATCTATTTCTACAATATATTTTTGCTTTTTATTTATTTTTCACACCGTTCCTTTAAGGGCTGTACAGACAAAAATGTCACTTTATCTGTTTAATGTTACCTTTAAGAGCTTATAATGTGTGTGAGAACAATGATCACACTAAACAATGATGATCTCTTCATTAATGGACAGCACTGGATGAGTTACACAGAACTGCATTAAATATTCTTCTTTTATGTGTATTAGTTTAAAGGTAACTGTGTATAACCCAAACGACCAGATGAAATAGAAACAAAGGAATTTTAATGAACTCTGGAACTAAAAAAACACATTGGCACAACCATAAAACATCATCATAACATCAACACAAGACCAAAAACTAAAGAAACTGTAATATATGCTGCAGGAAGTAATCAAAGGAACAGAAGTGTGAGCTAATCAGAGGCTTACCAAAAACAGAACAGAACTGACACGGGACAATTAGTAACATAAAAATATTATATAAATATTAAATGCTTCTGAAGAAATGTTTATAAAATGTGTTGCTAACTGTTCAAAATCGAAGATTTAAGATTTAAATTCAATTAGTAATTTGCACAACACTGATCCGTCATGAACTGAACTCTTGAAGATGGTGTTGAGTCGGCTCATAACTGAAGTGAAATGGAGACCATATGACTCAAATTTCTTATTAAGGACAGTGAAGATAGACTGATACACACCTGAGACCCTTCCCACAGGACAGATGCTAAAGCAGGTATGTTTAGAAGTTTATATCCCTTCTGTCCTTGACGGCAGGAAGAAGTGTGCTTAAAGTGCACTTATTATACATCAAATTAAAGGGCACTTAAGTATATCTAAACTGAGTACTCACTTTATGTTTCTTAACACACTTTGTGCACTTAAACATGTGCTTTGTAATATTGTGCAATTAAGTTTTACTTACATTTTAAATCAAAATTTAAATAAAAAATTTAAATGTTTGTCATTCTTTAAAGAGGTAGTTATGTTAATGTATTGATTAATATACTAAAGCACATGTAAAATAATGGACTTTCATTTCAGCTGAAGTGTGTTTTCCAAAATTATTTTTTTTATGTATTTTGAAAGTGTTTAAAAATTATAATATATACTGTGTTTTCTTCTAAACTTCATTATAATAAAAAAATGGATTGTACTAAAAATGTATTAGTACACTGGTAATTTAAATTTAACACAGATTAATGTTTTAAAAAAATTTTCAAAATTAAGGCCCATTAAATATCATTAAAACAAAATTAATTTAATTTCAATTCTGTTAATTCTCTCTCAAGATATCTAAAATATCAAGAGTTGGAAAATAAGAGTTTTTTTCTGTATAAATGATTATTATGAGAACCAAATAAAAATACGATAAATATCACTGCTACTGTATTTACGTCATTCTGTCACGCTGTGTATTAATTATAATATATTATAGAAGCAGACAAAGAGTAAAATGATGTGCTGTGAAATGAGCTCTACATGAAAATATATATATATATATATATGTAGCTATAATGCATCTGTAAACAAAGAAATGAACAGTTTCTGTCCAGAAAAATATTGAACAGTGAGAATCTCCCTCATGTGGAGACACAAGTATAAGACTCTTGTCTGCTCCTCTTTACAATAAGAAGTGTTCTGCTGCCATCTGCTGGATGAATTACACAATGCAGTATTAAACACATCTACAGATAGAAATGTCTTTGATATAATAGGCCTATCAGATGAATATCTCTGGAATAGAAACCAATGTTTATTTACAAATCTTGTCTGAATAGCTCTCTATTTGTTGTACACAAACAGTCCAATTCATTTTATAACATTATTAAAGTAAAAAAAAAGTTAATTGTGCTCTTGTTAGAATATCATAACATTGTAGTAAAATTCCCTTAAGCACATTATCCCCAAAATAACTTTAAATGTTCAGCTTATTAAAATGTATATATTGTATATATTAAAATGTATATATTAAAATGTATATATATGTATATATATATGTATATATAGTAAATATCAACTTTCTTTCTGTGTGAAGTAAAGTTTTAGTAAGTGTGTGAAGTGAGCAGTCAGTGATCAGAGCTTGTATCTGCTGTGTTCAGGTTCAGGTTTGATGCTGAATATAAACTGCAGTGTTTCTGTATCAATCTGCTTTAAGTTTAGTGTGACTTTATCTCCACACTGACTTCTGACTGACACGAGTCTGTCCTCAGTGAAGTGTCTCTTCACGCTGGAGGAGGAGTCCCGCTCATCAGCGCTGACACTTTATTGATATATATGGAGAAAATCAAAATGCTGCTTTCTGATTTGTCACTGATTGTGTTTGATGATTTCCTCTGTTGTGTCTAATAAGGTAACAGTGAGTGTCATTGGCAGCTGTGAGTCTCTCTCTCTCTTTAGGGGGCTGACAGGAGCCAGTTTCTTCAGTGTGTTTGAGGAGCAGACGAGAAACTTGTGCTGTTCTCTGAGTTGATGAAACAGTGTGTGTCGAGCTGAAGGAGAAGATGGAGAGCTGTCTGATGCTGATGTTTCTGTGTTATATGGTAAAACTCATCACCTCTGGTAGGTACATACTGAGGGTCAATATTTAAAATGAACTGAAATAATTTACATATAATGTTACACTTTACTACATATTACAGTATGTTTGGTATATTCATTAATTGTCTCTCTCTTTCAGGTGTAGACAGTGTGAGTGTGAGGTTGGTGAATGGCAATAATCCCTGTGCTGGTCGAGTGGAGGTTTATAATGATAGTCGTTGGGGAACAGTGTGTCATTATGGCTGGGATATTACTGATGCTGCAGTGGTGTGTAGAGAGCTGGACTGTGGGACAGCTGTAAAACCAACATATGATGCTCACTTTGGACAAGGATCAGGACCAATTTCAATGGGTTATGTATCCTGTAGTGGATCAGAGACTGCACCGAAAGACTGTCGTTCAAACAGCCAGTATACACAGCAGTACTGTAATCATAATCTCGATGCTGGTGTCGTCTGTTCAGGTAATCAGCTCCAAACCTCAGACTGTTATTTCATCTCTCTCTTTCATAATTCTCACTCAAACAATAACTTATGCTGGTGTTTACAAACATCATTATCAATCTTATGAAACAGGCAGTCTGTTTAATTGTTTTGTTCATAATAATATATTAATCCTAATTCCTTGTTATTTTACAATAAACTATGATGAAGAGAATCACTATTAAATATGTCAAGTCTTTTGTATATTCAGATAGTCTGATTTTACAATCTTATTTACGTTGTTTATTTAATGAAGATTATAAAATTACGGATGTAAAATCAAATTACATATCTACGGTGAGCGGGAGGGGACATGTTTCACTTAGTTTAGTCGTAGCCACGAGATTATTTTGTCGAGATTAACGACATCCTTATATTTATGAGTTTAATGCATAAACAACCCGGTGACCATAGCAACCTGGGATTATCAGAGATTGATCAAACATTTTTATCCATCCCACAGTCTTGTTAATCTGTTAACTGATCGTGTCTTTTTATTTAATATTTGTATTTTATTATTATTATATAACTGTAGCCTAATATAATAATATTATTATATTAACTGGTTAGGACTATTGTTATAAAGGCTATGCTTCTTTCCCCTTTCAGTTCATGTATGATTCTACATAATTAACGTTCTGTGTAATTGCTAGTATTATTATGCTACCTTATATTTTACAAATACTGTAAACGCCTGACAATTATACAATAAAGTTTTGACTTTATGACTGTATTTATGCCCGTCTGTGATGATAAATGAGCGTGTTGTGTTTTCATTTACAAATTAAACTAAGAGAATGATTCATTCATCAACAACAATTTAATTATAGTCTATTAATTAGCTGAAATAAAATGAAATATGTTAAATTCAACCTTTAAACTGCACTTCATTACAAATTCCCATGAGTCATATAGCATGGTATATCAGGCATTTACAGTAAGATATTATTTACAAAACTGTTCAGAATGTAAAGTAAATAGATCGAAATTAAGGGAAAATAAATCAAATACGTAATAATAATAATCATAATAATAATATACAGATATTACGAGAAAAAGATGATCAGTTTATGGACTTACAAGACTGTGGGATGGATAAAAATGTTTTCTTGTAGGACTTTTTTATTTTATGTACTTTATTATTTTATGTAACATTTATTCATGATAAACTTCTTTCAAATGCTGTCTACATCACACACATGGACCTGTAGCCTATAGTTAATATAATAATTAGCCTAAATAACAGGATCTTGAAGCCACGACATAAGGATGTTGTTACCTCGACAAAATGATCTCGTGGCCACGACAAAACTAAGTGAACCGAACATGTTCCCTCCAGGTCACCGTACATATAAAATTAGTGCAGATTAAGTGAATTAATTCAATAAAAAATGTCAAAATGTAATGACAGTTTTCTCTAGTCCTCCAGCTGATAAGTTTAATTAATAATCTGTTCTTATATTTCAACAACTCAGAAAAAGGACTTCGACTTGTGGACGGGTCTCACCTGTGCTCTGGTAGAGTGGAGATGCTTCGTACAGAAGGATGGGGTTCAGTGTGTGATGCTGCCTTTGACCAGCAGGATGCAGAGGTTGTGTGTAGAGAGCTGGACTGTGGGGCTCCTGTACAGGTGCTGGGAGCAGCTGCTTTTGACAAAGGGAAAGGCCGTGTTTGGTCAGAGGAGATTCAGTGCAGAGGAAATGAATCTCAGATACACGTCTGTTCACGATCATCTTCACAGATACAGAACTGTTCCCATGACAATGATGTGGGAGTGATCTGTTCAGGTTGAGTATTAACATTTGACATCTCTTTAGATAAATTACATATGTGATACACTGCTGTTGTATTGCTCAGTTATCTTGACACTAGTTTCATACTGTTTAAAAGAGCTGTCAGTTGTTTGTCCAGGTTACACTGATCTCAAACTGGTAAATGGTTCAGACTCTTGTTCTGGAAGAGTGGAGCTTCAGTTCCTCAATGAGTGGGGCACAGTGTATGATGCATGCTGGGATATGAGAGCTGCCAGTGTCCTCTGTAGACAGCTGAATTGTGGGATTGCTGTGTCTGTTGTGGGATCAGACTGGTTTGGAGAGGGAAGTGGTGAAATCTGGGCTGATGTGTTTGATTGTGACGGGAATGAAACAAAACTCTCAGAATGTTCCATCTCTTCATGGAGTCGAGCTGAATGTTCTCATAGACGAGATGTTGGAGTCATCTGCTCTGGTGAGCACATTCACAGCACACTGAAGTCATGGGTTTCAGAATAAAACTACACATTTGAACAAATGTAGTATAGTTTAGATAAATATTGAATGACAAATAAATACTGTCTCTAGAGAGTGAAGCTCATCTGAGGAACTGCAGCACAACACAAACTCTCAACTGCAGCTCCACACAACAGCTGTCAGTAAAGACCTTTGGTGAGAAAATCAACATCTGGGCAGATTCTTTAGTTATTAGTGATCAGAAATGTGCATGTACAATCACTGTTTTTCTTTCTCTGAGTATCAGGTCGCGAGTCCATCAGGCTGGTGGGTTCTGGGGGAGACTGTGCAGGGAGGCTGGAGGTTTTTCACAGTGGCTCATGGGGGACAGTGTGTGATGACTCCTGGGATATTAAAGATGCCCATGTGGTGTGCAGACAGCTGCAGTGTGGAGTGGCCCTCAGTAACCAGCAGGTACCAGCCTGGTTTGGTCCTGGTTCTGGACCCATATGGCTGGATGAGGTGGAGTGTGAGGGGAATGAGACGTCCCTGTGGAGCTGCTCTTCTTCAGGCCGGGGAACACATGACTGCAAACACAAGGAGGATGTAGGAGTCGTGTGCTCAGGTAAACAATAATGTAAATAATGATTTTATTTAAACTAAAGTTTTCTAAACTACTCACTTGTCCACACTGCAACATAACACTACTGAATCTACAGCACAAAACACAGCTGACCAATGTAGCCCGATTCCCAAACTAATCTCTAATCAGTCAGTTCTTTATAATGAATCACAGACACACAGTTTGCAGCTAACTTTGAGAATTAAATCAGTTACAGACTGGATGTTCATATATGAAATATGCAGCTAAAGATATGCATTTTGCATTTGGTCAGTATTAGTATTTTATATATTAATGAATTAAGTATTTTTGTTTGTTTGTTCAGTGTTGTTTTAATATAAGAATTTATATAAATTTTGGCAAAGACTATTTAAACTAACTCCCACCAACATGTGATTGAGATAGTCAACACTAAAAAAAGATGTTTGTTGAGCATCAGTTTGCTGTAGATGGTAAAGTGCATGCTTTTTGATGCGATTGACCCGAGTTCAAACCCGCCTTTTGCCAAACTTTTTCACTCCCTTTTAAAATCGCATACCACACCTATGGAAGCCCGTTTCCACCAATGAATAAAAAATAAAACAAGGTAATTGCGACTTTTTATCTCACAATTCTGACTTTTTTTCTCGCAATTCTGACTTTATAACTCGCAATTCTGACTTTATAACTCGCAATTCTGACTTTATAACTCGCAATTCTGAGATATAAACTCGCAATTCTGACTTTATAACTCGCAATTCTGAGATATAAACTCGCAATTCTGACTTTATAACTCGCAATTCTGACTTTATAACTCGCAATTCTGACTTTATAACTCGCAATTCTGAGATATAAACTCGCAATTCTGACTTTATAACTCGCAATTCTGAGATATAAACTCGCAATTCTGACTTTTTTTCTCACAATTGCGAGTTTATATCTCACAACTCTGACTTTCTCGCACCATAGCAAACCACTCTCCGTGTAAGGCTTTTGGACGCGGTTGGACAGTAGCCTACCATTACCGCCGGGCTTTCAGAAAAACATTCTTCATTTCTTTATAGTTCTGAGTTTGAGGCAGCTTCTATCGCGTTATTTTAATAACAGCTGTCAAGTAAAGCGCGTATTATTGTAACACGAGAGTGGATATATATATGAATGCACGCAGGTGGATTTCCTTCACTCTCGCATAAAGCGCGCTTTCATCTCTATGTTCTTGCTATAGAATTATCTTATCTCCTGTATTTAATGTTGTAAGATATCGACCAAGCAAGACATCCCCAATGAAAATTATAAATAAATTATAAATAAATGAAAATTATTTAGTCAATTAGATATGAAGAATTCAGATGCAAAAGCTTAAATGCCATCTGAAATCTTCTTCTAAAATTAGTATTTTTCGTTTATATTCAGTTATTTTACTTTAATGACAATGAAAAGAACCTGTTCCTGAGAAAAATGCTCATTTTAGAATAACATTTCAGATGGCACTTATGGCTTTTGCATCTGAACTCTTCATTGACTAAATAATAATAATACAATTAATGAATCCTTTATTTATAATTTTCAATGGGGATGTCTTGCTTGGTCGATATCTTACAACATTAAATACAGGAGATAAGATAATTCTATAGCAAGAACATAGAGATGAAAGCGCGCTTTATGCGAGAGTGAAGGAAATCCACCTGCGTGCATTCATATATATCCACTCTCGTGTTACAATAATACACTCTTTACTTGACAGCTGTTATTAAAATAATGCGATAGAAGCTGCCTCAAACTCAGAACTATAAAGAAATGAAGAATGTTGTGTCTGAAAAGCCCGGCGGTAATGGTACTGTCCAAACCGTGAGCGCAAAACACAGAAATAAAGAAGAATGAGTAATTTTTATGTTTGTTCAAAAATCATATTCGGACGCAACATTCATCTAGTTCAATATATAGTTCAGCTAATTGAACAAAGTACTGCAAAGCCTTACACGGAGAGTGGTTTGCTATGGTGCGAGAAAGTCAGAGTTGTGAGATATAAACTCGCAATTGCGAGAAAAAAAGTCAGAATTCTGAGAAAAAAAGTCAGAATTGCGAGTTTATATCTCAGAATTGCGAGTTATAAAGTCAGAATTGCGAGTTATAAAGTCAGAATTGCGAGTTTATATCTCAGAATTGCGAGTTATAAAGTCAGAATTGCGAGTTTATATCTCAGAATTGCGAGTTATAAAGTCAGAATTGCGAGTTTATATCTCAGAATTGCGAGTTATAAAGTCAGAATTGCGAGTTTATATCTCAGAATTGCGAGTTATAAAGTCAGAATTGCGAGTTTATATCTCAGAATGGCGAGTTATAAAGTCAGAATTGCGAGTTTATATCTCAGAATTGCGAGTTATAAAGTCAGAATTGCGAGTTATAAAGTCAGAATTGCGAGTTATAAAGTCAGAATTGCGAGTTTATATCTCAGAATTGCGAGTTATAAAGTCAGAATTGCGAGTTATAAAGTCAGAATTGCGAGTTATAAAGTCAGAATTGCGAGTTATAAAGTCAGAATTGCGAGTTATAAAGTCAGAATTGCGAGTTTATATCTCAGAATTGCGAGTTATAAAGTCAGAATTGCGAGTTATAAAGTCAGAATTGCGAGTTTATATCTCAGAATTGCGAGTTATAAAGTCAGAATTGCGAGTTATAAAGTCAGAATTGCGAGTTTATATCTCAGAATTGCGAGTTATAAAGTCAGAATTGCGAGTTATAAAGTCAGAATTGCGAGAAAAAAAGTCCGAATTGTGAGATAAAAAGTCGCAATTACCTTGTTTTATTTTTTATTCATTGGCGGAAACGGGCTTCCATACTTTCCCCTACGAGAGTTTTGTATGTTGTTGTTTTTGTCAATAAAAAAAAATAAAAAATAAAAATAATAAAAAAAAGTAATTGCTTCCTTACCGGTCGCCATCTTGCGCGCCAGATCTCCTTTATTTATTTGTGTTGTCAATGAAACATGAAATTATGACTGGATTTATTTATTGTTAATGGTTTAAAAAAGTAATTTTATCCTGTTTCTTTTTACTGGCCACCAAGTCCTAAGGATAATTAAAAGAAAAATGAACAAGGCATTAATTTAGCCATGACATAAAAAATTACTTCATTTCATTTTTTCTTGTTTACTTTTCATTACTCTTTCTTCTAATACATCAAATAAAAAATACAACCAAAATGAAAAATAAAACATAATAATGCGTACAAAGTTTGAGCATTTTGCTGGATTTTTATTTATTTATTTTTTAAACCGTACATTTTGATGTATTAACGCCGACATATTTGCACTCTCTGCCCAATTCTGCTCGGATTTTTTGGACCATTGGGACCAAACGTGATACATATTTTTAAATAACATGTCCAGTTCTTGAAGTATCAGTGGACAAGATGAATGATAAAGTCTATTGAACCTCTTTCTCATCTCTGTCTCAGCCATTTCAATGTTACGTTAATGATACTGCACTGATACACTCTTCTGAAAGTTAAGACATGAATAACAGTCTCTCAATTGTAGTGGCTTCGGAGTGGAATGGACAACGATTTAATAAGAATTATGTAATCTTGACCATGGTTCATTGTTTATTATCATTATCATTATTATTATTATTATTATTATTGGGCTATTTTATATTATTATTGCTATTATTAGCCTATTATACTATTTTATTATTAGGCTATATTGTTGTTGTTGTCTTACTTTGTAACTATAAATGTGTTTACTTAAGACCTAACAACAATTGTAGCATAAAATACATAATAAATATTTTTTTTGTTTTGGAAATGTGTGTCTCTACTGTCCCTTTGGCAAAACAACACAAAATAATATGGAACAGAGACTATTTGTATCTCAAAAGAGATCCATAAAATGGTGTCTTCACAGCACTATTTAATCATGTCTGGAAACTTGACAAGTGTTTTATTGGGGTAAATGTAAAAAAGAACAAACATGTAATGATCTATGAGCATACACTACGTGGGGGTAGGGGGTGTAGAGACTATGCTTAGAAGATTCCACAGCCTTCATCTTCCAGTTGAAACGGCTGATAGATTAGAATTTGATTTTGGCAGTGGCTATTTGAATTCAGTGAATACAATGAATTATAATTACACTAAGTGAAAATAGCCTATTTTCTTAGCAATAGGTTATACACTATTTAATAATAGTAATATTTTCTTGCAGTAATAGTTGTTTGATGCTGTTTATTTCAAATAGTGGATATCTGCACCTCAGTATTGTAGTAGGCTACATTATAAAACAGTATACAATAATAACGTATTGAGTGTAAATTATAATTTGTATTAAAATTATTACCTGGATGCCGCCCCTACAACTAACCCTACCCTTAACCAATAATCACGTTATTTTCCATTCAGTTATTTTCTATTATTTCCAAAACATTTTCTGAAAATAAATGCCTTTCCGATGTGATACGGGATGTGAAAAGAGAGTAGAGTGAGGTCAGTAGAAGGCGGAATCAAACCCGGGTCGATCGCGTCAAAGATCAACTGCTTCATGTTTTACTCTCTGCGTCACTGAAGATAACAGCGTTTGGAAGTTTTTTGCAGTATTCTGGCTGGTAGGCGGCGTTATTGTAAGTAGCCTCTGCCTAAATGAAAACAAAATAATTATTAAAAGTAGCCTACAGGAGCGTTTTATTTTCATGAGAGGGCAATCGAATGAGCCGTTCTCTTTTGGGCTCTGTACCTTGTCGTCTATCCGCCATAAACATTCATAATGGGCGGCACTCGTCATTAAATTTTGCACATATCCAAAAAGCAATTCAATTGTTGATATCAACAATACATATGTTTAAATGTTAAAAGGGCGACAAAACTATTACAGATATCAAAAATGCATATCTTACTATGGCAAGCCATTTTGACTTTTATTCTTTCTCAGGATGTTAATTCTTGATATCAACAATTCAATTTTTACTAATGAAAATTGAATTGTTGATATCAAGAATTAACATTGTTACTAGTGGAATTGTAATTGCTGATATCAAAAATAGCCATTGTTATAGAAATCTAATTCCATCAAGAATTAACATTTGAACTAGTAAAAACTGAATTGTTGATATCAAGAATTAACATTTTAACTAGTAAAAACTGAATTGTTGATATCAAGAATTAATATCCTGAGAAGGAATAAAAGTCAAAACGGCTTGCCATATACATATATTAGCATCACATTAACACAAGGACAAGACCCTTGGCTGCTCCTCTTTACAATAAGAAGTATTTTGCTGCAATCTGCTGGACAAAACGCACACGATTACTGCTGTTATTTTATTTTATGAAGTTATACCTAATGAAAGTAGATAATATTTCATTTAATAAAACTCGTCAAAATAGCTTTAGCAACAATATAGTTTATTCTATGGTGTAATCATATTTTTATTGTTTTCTTGGTTAGAATAAAGAACAACTGAATGAATCCATTAATGCATTAAAATTAGTCATGAGAAATTGGTTCTTCAGACTTACACAAGCCAGTCATTAGAGCTTGTTTCTGCTGTGTTCAGGTTCAGGTTTGATGCTGAATATAAACTGCAGTGTTTCTATCAATCTGCTTTAAAACCCTTTAAGACCTGCCATAGAACAATTACGCCAGAGTATATCTTAGTATTTTTACATGCTGTGTTGTCATTCTTTTGAGTATTTTCAAATGTCATATATCAATACAATCCTTAGACCCCCAATTTGAAGGATATGTATGCAATAAATCCATAGTTACTAGATAAATAGCTGAAAAGTTCAATAAACCAAAAAAAAAATGAAAATGGATTTTTTTTCAACATATTTTACTAAATACCGAAATATCACAAATGTCAACCTCAAACTTGTCAATGTAAAAAACTTATTTTGAAATTATGAAATTACATACAATTGATTTGGACTGATTACATAAATTTGTTTGTGAGATACACTCATTTTTATAAACAGTGATAACATATTGCTTTTGAGAGCAATGTTGATTGAACAACTAAAAAAGACTATGTAAAATAATAAGTTACTCTAAAATCTGTAATTCATCAGAAATAAAAATTCAGAGGCTGTGATAACACTTGTTACAGTTCCTGACCAGAATAATGCAGAGGGGCATGTGGCACGCCTCACAGATGAATGGAGTGCATTGAATTTGTGGGTAAAAAAGACAACATTTTGCTTTTGAGAACGATGTTGATTGAAAAATAAATAAATATATAAAGACCATCTCAGTTATTCTTGTGTAAAAAAATAATAAATAAATACAGAAAACATATATAAACAGACTCGTTAGAGGGTGAAAACAACGCAACAGGAGCATGTTAGGCTGAATGTGCAAAGTCTCTGATTTTGTATGCAAAAATAATTATTGCGCTACCTTTTTGGTTTCGGTTTCTATTGGCTTTTAAACAGAGACACGCAGACCGGAGCGCGGGCCCCCGTTTAGTGTGACTTTATCTCCACACACGAGTCTGTCCTCAGTGAAGTGTGTCTTCACGCTGGAGGAGGAGTCCCGCTCATCAGCGCTGACACTTTATTGATAGATATGGAGAAGATAAAAATGCCTATTTTCGGAAGGCTCCAAGATGGCGGCATGTTAAGATAACTTTTAGTAGCTCTGCTGGCAAAAAACATTATAACTCACGTAAACTGTCTACTTTCAACTGGTTGCCTTACACATCCATTGTGCGTTTTGTTAAGGATGTAATTGTGGAATAATTATGCCAAAAAGTGCTGAAAAACGTAAAGAACGGGCGAAAAGTCTGATGGATGTACACAGCAAATGTCAGAGTGTTAAAATCCCAGAGTTTTGATGACCAGAGTATAATTTATACACTTTGGAGTAAACTAGGCTTAGAGTACACTTGTCAGGTTTCACCAGAAACTCTCTCAAGTGTTAGTGCATTGGTTCAGTGTTGATGTGGAGCTGTTGTAGTGTAAATAGTGGGATGATGAACTCTTTGAGAGTCAATCTGTTGCTGTCCCGTCCGCACATGAGTTTAGGTTTCGATACGTCATCAGATCGACTACGCATTGTCATTGGTTGAATCATGACGCAGCCTCGTGGACACCAGTTTCCAACTGACATTCGAAGACGTCGTCGACATTTTGATTCTGCGGGACCGTAAGTTAGGTAAGAAATCGCCAAGTGAATCATGCCGAATATTCCTGGTTGTCTTCTTGTTTTAATTCTCATAACTAAAACACTAAAAACGCTAATGTAGAAGTTAGAAGAGGTGTGACGTTTTGTAATTTAGTTTAACTAGCTAACTTACTATACCAATGGTAGCTAAAGTAATTGTGAATGTTAAATCTGGTAAAAATATTTTTAGTGGTAACGTTACCGTTGATCGTTGACCATTAAATGAAATTTAAAAATGAAAATGCAGCAATCATTTGTTAACGTTAGCTGCCGCTCCCAATCTCGCGCCTTGTGCAGGCTAAATTGACTAAGGTTAGCTAGCCTTGAAAGCTAACTTTACAGATTCCCGTCTGAAATGATTGAGTCTGACTTTATTTGCACTACATTTGGTATTGTGCATGTTCAATAAACCAATTGTATTTTTATGTTGTAGTAATTTGTGAGGAAAACTACAGCAATGCTTTTCAAAGTGCAGTACGTTACCAAGGAAAGAAGAAGTACATCAAACTCAATGGAGCATCATATCCAGCATTTCTCAGGGAGGGTAAGTTAATGTTAATAGCATTCTTCTCTTCGTTCTCTTTATAATTGAAGTTAAGATCAGAGGTCGTGTTAACCGAATATTTTCCGTCATTGACTATTTTTTTTTTTTAGCAGTGACTGAAAAATCTGAAGGCCGAATCAGGGTTCCTACAAAGTGTCGAAAGTTTGGAAAATGCTTGATTTTAATTTATTTTTTCAGGACGTCAGATGTAACTAAAAATATAAATAAAACCGTCTGGCAATCGTTATTTTTTGTTTAATGTCGCGAGAGCACGTCTCGTGCAATTCCATGTATTTGGCGCCTTGTGTATTCGCCTGGCGCGCAAACATCTAGGCTACATGCAGAAATGTTGCTTGCTGTAATTTTATCGATAACTGCCTAGAAGATGATAAATAAAAACTGATTGCGTCGACGATCAACAGACTGAAAGGCATTCTGTTATGTAAGAAACACACTGATGTCAGCGCTATGGGAGAATAAGCCTTCACCAGCCATTCCAAAGGTAATCGGAGACAAATGAATTTGCCTGAATTCTTTAAAAACATTATTAAATTAATTAATATCGAATCAATATATAATTGTAATGTAGGGAGGGGAGGTGAGGGGGGATGTTCTTTCCGTCGTGCACGTTTGTGTGAGCACTCCGGTTTCTATTTACAAAAGCAAAAGTTTAAATTTTAACGTCTGCAGCATTGTATGCATTGTTAGCCAGTCGAAAGTTTAGTTTTTCATGATGCTTAGAGGACGAAACTTTCGGAGTGACCACTGCTTTTACCAGAGTGAGTTCTGTAAATAATCGTTCCGTGATGGGTAGTAACCATAGCAACGGACGTGAAAAAAAAAATCTGATATGACAATATAGATCATCATGTCTTATGTGTAAATACAGACTAATAGTGCCACTGACAAGAATAAATAAAACAAATCAGTGTTGGCTAATGTAAGGTGACCTTGAGTGTCAAGAAAGGCGCCTATAAATAAAATGTATAATAAATGTATAATAATAATAATAACTAACACAACAACTTATGTGTTATGTTTTTTCTGTATTCAAAGCTAAAGAGAAGTTCAGCATACCCCCTGAGACAAACATGTATGTGCTGGATGACAGTGGAACAGAGGTTGATGAAGAGGTCTTCAGCGACATCTTGGAGGAAAAAGCAGACATCCTGTGGACGATTGTTAATGTTCTTTCAGTTTCTGGTAAATGGTTGTACAATTACAATGTACATTGCAGGGTAACAATACCAATGTGTTAACATTGTAATTTATTTGCTATCACAAAACCAAAACAGTAGCTTCTCACCAATGCCCGATTTGTGCTTTCTCTGTTAAAGGACTACTTTGCTTATTTCCAACCTTATCTCTTATCTGTCAGTGTTCACATAAGGATGTGAAAAAATACTTTTGTGTTAAAATGGTTTAGCCGGTAAGACTGTTGAGCCGAGTACTTCTCAAAAAAACAGTCAGTCTTGCCATCTAGTAGTTAATGTATCATGGCCTAAACTGCTTAAAGTCTGGCCACATTAACTACCAAAACTCATGTAATTTATAGATGGCAAAGAAAACAGTTTCCTGGAAGCAGTCTCACCATGCCTTTTTTTAACCTTTCCTCACTTAAACCTGTGGAAACAGTGACTGAAATATTTTTTTTAAAATGATTATCTTTTTGCCCTTTTCAGACTCTCCCATCCAGTCCTCGTGCACAGACACCTTGTCACTATCATCACCCTCATCAGACAGTGATGCTTCTCTGATGTCCCCAAAAAGACAGCGCATTGATGACGCCTTTGTGATGTCCCCAAAAAGTCTACATACTGATGACAGTTCTTCACAAGCCAAAGAGGTGGTTTTTTCAGAACATTTTTCTTTATGTTGTAAACATTACATTTACCTGTTACTGTTACCATAACATTTTTCCCTGTTGTCAAGCTTGTCAAAAGAATTCTGGAACAAAAGCCTGGAGGGGAGAAAATCCTTGCAAAATATGCAATGACAGGAGAGATGAAGGACCGAGCACGCCGTGATCTCGTCAGCATTGTTGTTGCTGAAATGTTTGAAAAGTATGGGTAAGTAAAATGCTTTATGGTGCATGATTTGGTAAAGTGTATTCATAGTATTCAATTGCTGATTTGGTTGTTGTAATCAAATAGGTGATTATCATTAAATGACAACCATGGCCAATGAGCTGTGGCCTTGCGCAGATCATAGGTTTTCCGGTGTGTTGGTTTTAATACACAACATTTATTCCACAGACGTGCTCCCCCTATGGATAAAAGAGCACAGTATGCATTGGGGATAGTAACACTGTTCCCCTCTCTAAAAGATCCCTACTCCAAAAAAGGCTATGTGAGTACATATTTAAAAGTAAGATTAATCTTAATAAACAAATAAATAATTATGTGGTGCATTTTAGAAGTCTAACACTTCTTTTCCAAAGATCTCTATTGATTCATGCTGAAACTATTTTTTTATACATTTCCATCTTTGTTGATACTGTCTTTAGGAACACTTTTTTGACATAGACAGCAATGAGGGCTACATTGCCTGGAAGATTAAAAACACACAGCGAGAACTCAGCAATGGCGGTACCAATGGGGGTAGGAGAAGGTGTTAATGATTTGATTGTATTTTTATTTAATTTTTTCCAAGTGTTCATAATTTTTAGTTTGGTGTTGATTTTTATTTTTGATATTTTGTTATTTAAGTTTATTTGTGTTGTGGTAACAGAAGTCTTTTATTTTGACGGTCATTGGCGTGAGCGGATATAATGCGAGTCCGCGCCAAACATTTCAGTACGGAACGAAAGCTAGACGCGCATGGTCACGATTTCAAAGGTTCACGGTTTACAAGGAGTCCAAAAGGATTTAGCTCCTGATTTAAATGGAGAACAAGGTATAGTCTTAGATTTCTTGTTACCCGTTTATTTTTGTTGTTGTTTTGATCTGTTTTCTTTATAGTAAGATTATTTGTTTGTTATTTTGTATTATATTTAAATGTTTGAATAAGTGATGTTTGTTTATCTGGTGTTTTCTCTTTGTTACAAGCTCTTACGGTTGATTCGCGCACAATGATACAGTGATGTGCTATGTCTTACGGCATTCAACGGTGATCATATCAGTGACGAGCATTCAAATAAAGTGTGGGAATCACCAGTCGGAGAGTCGTCTATCCTTTTATTGAATCAGGGAGCTACAGAAGGAGCTCTCACACTACAGGCAGCAGCGGACCAAACTTAGAGAGAGAAGTGACTAAAGCGCAGCAGTTGGAGGGAGACCAGTGTCGTGAGGCCATATCTCTACTGAAACACAGCACAGACAACGAACAGATCTTCATGAAAATGAGAGAAACCTTCCAGCACAGGCAAAAGTTGATCCATGATCCTGAGCAATGCAGCACAGTGCTTACTGTGTTCCCAAGGTTTCTTGACACAAAAGGCCTGGTAAGTTTTTTTTTGTTTTTTTTTTGTAAGCACATTTATATGTTTTTGCAATGTCAAGAACAGCTGTTCAAAGCTGATAATGGTCACCTACCACTATACCACCATCATCAAATACACATATGCTTGCTTCCTCCCCTTTAGGTGGCGCAAGACTTTGACCTGTTGTTTGGAGCTGAGACTTCATCAAAACTCCTTGAGAAATGGGATTTCCTGAAGGCCAAAGTAATAGAGCAAGCCAAGGACATCAGCAAGACACCCCTGCTTGACCATCTCATCCAGTCTGCAGAGGAGAACACTGATGAGGATGACGAGGTCCCAGGTAAATAATTTACATGAATCTGGTGTGTATCTTTCAAATGTCGACTTGCTTAATTTATTTACCATGACAAATAGTTGTGTAGACAAATAATATATTTTTTAGGGCTGCAACAACAAATCGATAATCAAAAACAAGTCCGTACATCAATCAAACGGCGGTCAGAATGGAAGCGCAATAACCCTTGACTGAAGCCCATGTAGATTAATTTACTACCGTTTTCATAGGCTTCAATTGGCACAGTGTTTGAAGGAGAGCATTGTGCAGAATAAAATTTCCTTGATAAATTGGCCTTTTAATCCAACCAATTGATTAATAATTGACAGGTTAATCGATTATCAAAAAAATTGTTAGTTGCATAACTAGTATTGTTATTGAAAGAGTTTTGAGTTTTAATATTAATGTAGTATCAAAGGTTTTGGTCAGGTGTACATCATGCTTAAAGCAGGTGCTTCTGCCTTCTCAGGTTGGGATAGTGACATGGCCTCACTGCTACTGCTGGTCTACCTACTGCCACCGGGTGGTGGTGATGGCGCAGTGGATAAGACACATGCCTTTGGTGTGAGAGACCCGGGTTCGAATCCACTGTGAGACACCAATGTGTCCCTGAGCAAGACACTTAACCCCTAGTTGCTCCAGAGGCGTGCGACCTCTGACATATATAGCAATTGTAAGTCGCTTTGGATAAAAGCGTCAGCTAAATGAATAAATGTAAATGCCACCTCCTCCAAGTGGAAAGAAGGGAGCTGTAAAGATCAGTACCCGGGAAGCTGTGGACCATGTAGTCAAATTTCATAAGGTCAGTGTGTCCTAATCTCCAATGGCAATAGCCATTGTCAAAAGGCAATTGTGTAACCCCCCCAGATTATTGATCTGTTTCTTTTCAATGCCACCTCCACAGAATTTTAAGTCTGATCATTTATGTTTTGCCTCCTTGAAGTGCATAGCGAATAGAGAGTGGGGTTCACCTCTTTTGATTGCAGTCTTGTGCTCGTTCTATCAGAGTGTGACTTTAGGAAGTCACAGACAGGTTTCTATCAGAGTGTGACTTGTCCATCAAAATGTGATGTTCAGTGTAGATTAATTTCAGTTTATTGTTATTTTACAGTCATGTCGCAGCCTTCAGGAGCACTCTGGTCCAAACCAGAGGAGGCAGCCCTACATCCTGGCAGTTGGGACGACAAGAAAGCACATCCACGAGTTCTACATTGCATTGGATGGTGATCTCCTTCCCTGCAAGGGCAAGTCTTCCCTGTCAGCCTTTGATGAACTTTTCAAAGCACATTATGTTTTCGGCATCTCCTATGACCAGGCCTTAAATGGCATGTACACATTTGTGCAGACCACCATCTACAACATTGATGTAGGTCATTCTCACGAAACTCCCAGAGTCAAGGACCTAAGAGCTAAGCTCCTCAACTAAAGAGTTATGATGTTCAGATGCTTTGTTTGCAAGTCTAGTTTTGTTACCGTTCAAATGTTGATCCGTCATCTCAAAGTTTTCCATGCCTTTTATCCTGGTAAGAAGTTTCAGTTGATGTGTGACCAGACTGGATGCCACCAGAGATTTTGGACTTTTTCAGGCTTTAGAAAACATCTCCATAACAAACATAGCGCTAAAAGTCTAGATCAATTTGAGAACAAACCCGTCATAGTTGAGACCGAAGCCGTCATAGTTGATGTATCTGATGAACCCGTAGTTAATTTAGTTCCAGAGCAACCAGAGAATTCTCAAAGCTGTAATGAGACCAGGCAACATACCCAAGAAATGTGTGCATCCCTTATTGCAAATCTCCAAGGCTGTGGTGTGGCTACTAATGTCATAACGACTGTTGTTGAAAATATGGAGGAACTTGTAGAGCAATTGCATTCAAATGTTAAAGATGATGTTGTAAAATTACTCTCTAAAGATGAGGAGATCAGAACAAAGTTTGACGATTATTTTGACAACCTTGAAAATCCATTTAGCAAACTGAACACTGAGGCAAAAAGGAAAAAACATTTCAGTGAGAAATGGGGTATTGTAGAACCTGTTGAGGTAGCCCTAGGAGTGAGGTATGACGCTAGAAGGAATCGAACTACTGGCACATATGATCAAGTTCCCATAACAGACAAATTTCTTTATATTCCTCTATTGCAAACTTTGAAGTGCATATTCACCAACCAAGAGATCCGTGATCATTTTGTGCAGCCTTGTGAGAAAACTGGGTTTTACAAAGACTTCTGTGATGGTAACTATTTTAGAGATCACCCCCTCTTCTCTGAAAAACCAAACTCTCTCCAAATACAGATATTCTACGATGATTTTGAAATGGCAAATCCACTCGGATCCAAGCATGGTATCCATAAGGTTGGAAGTATATACTTTGTTTTACGAAACCTATCTCCAAAGATAAACTCCGCTCTTATGAATATTCATCTTTTAGCCCTTTTTCATACTGAGGATGTGAAGAAGTATGGATTTGATTTAATCTTACAGCCCCTCGTACGTGATCTGAAAGTCCTTGAGTGTACTGGAATTGAAGTTCCTTTCTCTGATGAACCAGTTTACGGAACAATTGCACAAGTAACTGGAGACAATTTGGGATTGCACACATTACTCGGGTATGTTGAATCATTCAGTGCAAACTATTTTTGTCGTTTTTGTCTAGTGGACAAACAGACCTCACAAACGGTTTTCAGGGATGATGATCCAAGAATAACATTGCGTAATAAAGCACTGCATGATCAGCATTGCAATGACCTCATGGTAGATCCTACACTGCCATCCACATTTGGAGTTAAGCGACAATGTTTATTCAATGATCTACAGTACTTTCATGTTTCTGAAAATTATGCTGTAGACATTATGCATGACATATTGGAAGGAGTGGGGCAATTTGAGCTGAAGTTGCTGTTTGCTTACCTCTCAGACAACAAAATCATATCCAAGACAGATGTTTGTAACCGAATATACTCATACAATTATGGCTTTGTTGAACGAAAAAATCGTCCAACCAGAATAAACTTGGAGCAGACTGGAAACGGAATTGGTCTCAATGCCATTCAAACTTTTTGCTTAATCCGGAATATGCCCTTGATATTTGGAGATGTTTTACGAGAAGGAAATGCCCACTATAGACTCTTGTTGCTTCTGTTGCAAATTATGAACATTATATTTTCTCCAGTTGTTACTGATGGAATGACAGTATGTCTGAAGCATCTCATTGTTGACCATCACCAACTTTTCAAAGAGCTTTACCCACATCGCAGAATGATCCCTAAACATCACTTCATGATTCATTACCCCAGAGTAATTCGAAAAATAGGTCCAATTCTACATGTTTGGTCAATGAGATTTGAAGCCAAACATAGGTTTTTCAAGAACACAATCAAAAATTTCAAAAATATAACAAAGTCATTGGCCCAAAAACATCAGATGGCTATAGCATACCATTGGGAATCAATGCCATTTAAAAGTATTGACTGTGGGCCAGTAAAAACTGTTCAGCTCATTGACTTGCCACATGGTGAGATGATTGCAGAAGAACTGCAGGTTGACTTAGACTGTGAAGTTGATCTGACTTCTTGGATCACTTGTTTTGGAACTGAGTATCGTCCAGGCCTTTTAGTTTGCACGGACAAAGAGGACAATTTGCCTGTATTTAGTCAGATAAAAGACATCATTGCATTTAATCGAGAATATTTTCTTGTAACAGAGGACTTTCAGACACTTTGTTTTGCAGAGCATTTTCATTCCTTTCATGTGACACAGGGAAGTGATCATAATGTTTCCATGCTTAAAGTTGATAAATTCCACTTCTTTAAGCCGTTTGATCTGCAAACTACTTATGGTTTTGATAGAGATTATCAGTATGTTGTTCCTGTACATGTGTTTGTATGAGTTTGTGGTTTTTGAACATACATGAACTGTTAAATAAAACAGACATAAAAAGCACTGACTTGGAGTATTTTTCATTCACTGATGGTGCTAGGTTTACACTGCAGGTGTTGGAAACTATTGAAACATTGTAAATAAAAAAGTACCAGCTTTAGAGTACATTTGTACTCTTCAGGTGTTAAATAATGAGCTCTGCAAAGGTTCTAGGTTTACACTGCGGGTGTTCAAAAGCACTGAAACGGTGTCAAAAAGTGCTAGTTATAAGAGTTCATTTTAACTCTCCAGGTGTTCAAATGTAACTCTATTTTGAGAGTATATATTTTACACTTTTTACAGTGTTCACTGAACACCGAACTCTTGGACCTATATATACACTGAAACCAGTGTTCAGTGTACTCCTATAGAGTACATTGAACACTCTGATTTTTGCTGTGTAGCTATCTGATATGCACGACTACGCACTCTCTGCTGTTACTGATCCCGGTCCTGGACATACTCTGGATACTCTTTGCTTAACTCATCTTCCCGACACTCCAACTAAGCCTACTTCTAAGAAAGGGAAAATGGAAACTTTGGAAGATGTGGTCGCGATGTTATCATCACTGATCAACGAGCGCTCCGATTCTCTTGAAAAGTTGGTGAGTAACGCTATGAAAATTGAGGGATTGAAAAAGACTGTGGACTTTGTCTCTGCTGAAGTCAAAGATGTGAAAGTGAAAGTTGCACCTAGCTTCTCGGTTGCAAGTCGGGGAGCAGCGAATTGAGACGTGTGAAACTCGTTTATCTGACCTGGAGAGATACTCAAGGCGCTGGAATCTTCGGCTGAGAGGGATTCCAGAAAAGGAGAGGGAGAACATCAGGGATGAAGTCATCCGCATATGTGAACAAACATATCCTGAAGGGAAGGGCAAATTCTCCTTTGCTATAGATTCAGTTCACAGATTGGGGAAAAGGCCAAACGAAATTGGCAACAAGTCTATCCCTCGTGCTGTCATAGTGCAGTTTACCTCACGCTTTTTAAGGGATGCTGTGTGGAAGGCAGCGAAGTCTTCGGTTTATCTAAAGGACAATGGGATGCGGTTTATGGAAGACCTTACTCCACTGGACAGAGAAAGAAGGAAGAAGCTGTGGCCTATGGTAGAAGAAGCACGCGCAGCTGGAAAAGCTGCCTACTACGTCGGTGCACGCGCCTTCATTAATGGTACTGAGATCCGTTTGCCTGCGTTTGCTGAAAAATAAATAAAAAAGAAAAAGAAGACTTAGACTTTCTTTTACGAACATAACTCCCTTTAGCGGACCAATTTATCGTCGACGAACTTTACGATCTTTATCGAAGTCTTCGATTACCAGCTACTATCACATCTACGGATGATGCGTCTGTATTCTTGTTAATGTGTTACTTTCTTTCGGCAACCAGTTGTCATGTCTTGACGGTAGGACTTTCTCTCAGTATGTTCAGCTGAACGTTTCTCAGGTTTTTTCTAACTACTTGTTGTGCTCTTTTGCACTCTTTTTTTGTTGTTGTTCACTAACTTGTTCATTATTTCTATTTCTGTTATCTCTCTAAATGCCAGGGGTTTGAGAGATTCTGTGAAGCGTAAAGCTCTTTTTCTTTTTGGGAAAAAATACAATACCGACTTCTGTTTCTTTCAAGAGTCTCACTCAACTGTTAATGACTGTAACTTCTGGAAATCACAGTGGGGAAATGATGCATGGTTTTCTTATGGATCTGAACGTTCGGCAGGTGTTTTAACACTAAAGAATAAGTTTGCTGGTGATGTTCTACATTATTACTGTGACCCTTGCGGGCATTTTATTTTTTTGGTTCTTTATACTAATAACATTTTCATTTTTTTGATTAACGTGTATGGTTACAACTCTTCAAATGAAAACAGGTCTCTTTTTGAGGTGATTGAAAGCAAAATTGCCTTATGGCTAAACAAATATCCATCTGGTATAATTTGTATTGGAGGAGACTTTAACATTGCTCCAGATAATATGCTAGATCGTATGCCACCAAAGAACACTCCATATAATTTGCTATTACAAACCTTTATGGAGAAATATGACTTAATAGACATCTGGAGGCAAAAATATCCAAATAACAAAACATATACTTGGTGTAATACTGATTTCTCCAGGCAATCAAGAATAGATTTTTGGCTTACATCTAGGAATGTAGACTTGCATAATATTTCTGTTGAGGTATTTCCAACACCTCTTACTGACCACAAAGCCATTTTTCTCAATATGCAGATATCCACTTATTATAGTCCTGCAAAATCATCTTATTGGAAACTCAATAATTCTTTACTGAAAATCGAATCAGTACAAATAGAGATTACACGTCTCATTAAGTATTTAAAAAAAAAGGCTAATACAGAAAAATTATATTGCACTAATTGGGAACTTTTTAAATTTGAGGCTTCTAAATATTTAAGGCATGTTGGCAGTCATCTTGCTAAAGTTAATAAAGAACAAGAAGATAAAATTATATTTGGAATTACCTCACTCCTAAACAAAGGGTCTAATAACTTTTCAGATTTAGATAAAACAAATATGGCAGAATTACAAAGCAAACTAGACAACATCTATAAAAAAAAAGGCTGAAGGAGCCTTTATAAGGTCTAGGAAAAGATGGCTGGAGGAAGGTGAACAGAATACCTCCTACTTCTTTAGATTAGAAAAGAATCAAGCTACGTTAAATACTATTCATCAATTAAAAATTAATGATAAAATATTAAAGGACCCTAAAGAGATTTCAGAGTATTGCTCCACCTTCTACTGTAATCTCTACGTGTCACAATATGATGCTAAAGCCTCAAATGATTTCTTAAATTCAGTGGGAGTGAATAAAAAAATAAATAATTTAGATAAGGCTGTGTGAGATCAACCTATTAGTTTAGAAGAAATAACCAATTCAATTCATAACTTAAAAAATAATAAGTCTCCCGGAACGGATGGTCTAACCTCAGAATTTTATAAGTTATTTGCTGAGCAACTAGCCCCTTTTCTTCATTCAGTTTTTTGTGAAAGTTTATCTAAGTCCAGCCTCCCATCTACCATGACTCAGGGGTTAATTACCCTTATTCCTAAGCCTAAAAAAGATTTGACTATAATTGATAATTGGTGGCCAATTAGTCTTTTGAATAATGATTATAAATTAATTGCCTCTATATTTGCTAAAATAATTAAGTATGTATTAGAATATATTATAGATGAAACTCAGTCAGGTTTTGTAAGGTTGGTTTTAGATACATTAGATTATTCATACTTGATTGATGAAAATAGTTTTATTTTATTTTTAGATTTTCGCAAAGCTTTTGACACTGTGGAGCATCAATTTTTATTTTCTTCTTTAAAGGTTTTTGGGTTTGGTGAGTTTTTTTGTGCAGCAGTTGAAACCCTGTATAATAATGCAAATTGCTCAATCAAACTCAAACATGGAACTACCTCTAGATTTGATTTAAAAAGAGGTATTAGACAGGGTTGTCCTATTTCTCCGTATCTTTTCCTGCTTGTAACCCAGTTATTATCTATGCATGTTAAAAAAAGTATTCTTAAAGGTATCTCAATTGCAAATAGAGAAATTATTATAAGCCAGTTAGCCGATGATACAACCCTTTTTAAAAAAAAATAGTGACCAAATTCCAATTGCAGTTAATGTTATTAATAAGTTTTCTTGTGCCTCTGGTCTCTATCTCAATATCAGTAAGTGTGAGCTAATGGCTGTTAAAGACTGTGATTTAACAAGTATTAGTAACATTCCTATCAAGGATAGTATTACATACTTGGGTATCATTATTGTTAAAGACCAGCTGAAAAGATGTTCTCTGAATTTTAACCCCATAATAGATAAAACCAAAAATAAATTCAACTTCTGGCTTCAAAGAGATCTCTCCTTAAAGGGAAGAGTTCTTCTTACGAAGGCTGAAGGTATAGCCCGACTGACATATGCCTCCTTATCTTTGTATCTTGATAACCTTACTAGTGAAAATATTGATAAAATGCTATTTGATTTTTTATGGAAAAATCGAACACACTATGTTAAAAAGACTGTAATTATGAATACATATGAGAATGGTGGCCTTAATTTCTTAGATTTCACCTCAATGAACCATACCTTTAAGATTAATTGGATTAAGCATCACTTAAAAAACCCCACTTCTGTCTGGAATTTTATCCCTCACTATGCTTTTTCAAATATTGGTGGTCTTAGTTTTGTTCTGTTGTGTAATTATAATATAGATAAAATTCCAGCTATGTTATCTGCTTTCCACAAACAAGTGCTCCTATCTTGGTCATTAATATATAAGCACAATTTTTCTCCGCATCGCTACTTCATCTGGAATAACAGAAACATCCTTTATAAACACAAATCTCTTTTCTTAAAGAACTGGTTTGACAACGATATTAAATTGGTTAGTCAGTTATATAATAAAGAAGGAATACTCTTTTCTTATGATGAATTCCTTTCTTATTATAAAATACCAGTCACTCAAAAAGAATTTGCAATGGTTTTTGGTTCAATTCCTTCTGGTACACAAATGCTATTTAGAGGTATTGATAAAGACCATTCTCCCGGTTCAGTGTCTTTAGATGTTACTAAAATTTATGTTGGTAAAATTTGTTTTTCATCATACCTCAAGAATAATAATAGAGCTATTCGTACTCTTTTCCAAAGAGAAATTGTTACTGTACCTTATATTTTGTCTCACTGGATCTCCTTATTAAATGGAAAATTGATTTGCTGGAGGAAAGTGTGGTTGTTACCACAAAAATATCATCTTAGAAATAAGGTTAAAGAAGTTTCTTATAAACTTATTCACAGATTTTATCCAGCAAATCATTATTTACAAAAATTTAAAATTTAAAAATAAATGTAAATTGTACTTTTTGTAATGAATACGAGGAAACTGCCTTGCACTTATTTTGGCACTGTACATACTCAGTTACACTATGGTGTAAGGTCCAAAAGTTTATTAGGGAGAATATTCAGTGTTTAAAACCTTTTTCACTCTTATGGGAAAATGTACTTTTTGGCTTTACTGACTATCCTGACCAAGAGGAACAGTACTTTTACTTAATTAATTTACTTATTCTGTTGACCAAATTTTACATTCATAAGTGTAAATTTACCAATAAAAAAACAATTTTTATGGTTTTGTTAACTGAAATATGTATTTATATTGACAGTATCAGAGACTCTGTGAATAAGAAAGCTGTAAGAACTTTGAAAGTTTGTGAATTTTACAATTTATTTATTTGATTTTATATATACATGTATATATGTATTTCTTGTTTATTTTTAAGTTTAATACTTTCCTCCCCCTGGCTACTGTTTTATTTGTTGTAATTTGTCTTTCTATCCTTTTATTTTTATTTATTTTATTATTTTGTTTCTTGATAACATGTTGTATGTTATAGCTCTTCGAATAAAAAAAAAAAATAATTTAAAAAAAATAATATTTTCTGATTTGTCACTGATCTGATTGTGTTTGATGATTTCCTCTGTTGTGTCTAATAAGGTAACAGTGAGTGTCATTGGCAGCTGTGAGTCTCTCTCTCTCTTTAGGGGGCTGACAGGAGCCAGTTTCTTCAGTGTGTTTGAGGAGCAGAGGACAAACTTGTGCTGTTCTCTGAGTTGATGAAACAGTGTGTGTCGAGCAGAAGGAGAAGATGAAGAGCTGTCTGATGTTTCTGTGTTATATGGTAAAACTCATCACTTCTGGTAGGTACATACTGAGGGTCAATATTTAAAATGAGCTGAAATAATTTACATGTAATGTTACACTTTACTACATACTAGGTATGTTCACTATTTGTCTCTTTCTCTCTCTCTCTCTCTCTCTCTCTCTCTCTCTCAGGTGTAGACAGTGTGAGTGTGAGGTTGGTGAATGGCAATAATCCCTGTGCTGGTCGAGTGGAGGTTTATAATGATGGTCAGTGGGGAACAGTGTGTCATCGGGGCTGGGATATTGCTGATGCTGCAGTGGTGTGTAGAGAGCTGGACTGTGGGACGGCTGTAAAAGCAACACATGAAGCTCACTTTGGAGAAGGATCAGGACCAATTTCAATGGCTCATGTAGGATGTAGTGGATCAGAGACTGCACTGAAAGACTGCCGGTCACAGAGCCAGTATACACAGTACTGTGATCATAATGAAGATGCTGGTGTCGTCTGTTCAGGTAAACTGCTCCAAACCTCATACTTTTATTTCATCACTCTCTTTCATAATTCACACTTAAACAATAAAATACATTCATGTTGGTGGGGGCAAATTGCATCAATGTCAATCTTATGAAACAGGCAGTCAGTTTAATTGTTTTGTTCATAATATATTAATCATCATCTGTAATTTTAATACAATAAACTATGAAGAGAATCAACATTAAATGTGTCATGTATTTTCTTATATTCTCAGTCTAATTTCATCTGATTTATGTTGTTATTTAATGAAGATTGTAGAATTACAGATAAACTGCAGATTACTGTAAGAAAATTAATGAAATGCAAAATTTAATAACAAAGTTTAATAACAGTTTTCTCTAGTGATCCAGGTGAGTAGAGATGTTAAATTAAGAATCTGTCCTTATATTTCAACAACTCAGAAAAAGGACTTCGACTTGTGGACGGGTCTCACCTGTGCTCTGGTAGAGTGGAGGTGATTTATGGAAACACATGGGGTTCAGTGTGTGACGCTGCCTTTGACCAGCAGGATGCAGAGGCTGTGTGTAGAGAGCTGGACTGTGGGGCTCCTGTACAGGTGCTGGGAGCAGCTGCTTTTGGCAAAGGGAAAGGCCGTGTTTGGTCAGAGGAGATTCAGTGCAGAGGAAATGAATCTCAGATACACGACTGTCCACGATCATCTTCACAGATACAGAGCTGTTCCCATGATGATGATGTGGGAGTGATCTGTTCAGGTTGAGTATTAACATTTGACATCTCTTTAGATAAATTACATACATACCTGATATACTGCTGTTGTATTGTTTAATTATCTTGACTCCAGTTTCATGTTGTTTAAATAAGTTGTCACTTGTTTGTCCAGGTTACATAGATCTCAAACTGGTAAATGGTCCAGACTCTTGTTCTGGAAGAGTGGAGCTTCAGTTCCTCAATGAGTGGGGCACAGTGTGTGATGCATGCTGGGATATGAGAGCTGCCAGTGTCCTCTGCAGACAGCTGAATTGTGGGATTGCTGTGTCTGTTGTGGGATCAGACTGGTTTGGAGAGGGAAGAGATGAAATCTGGTCTGATGTGTTTGATTGTGACGGGAATGAAACAAAACTCTCAGAATGTTCCATCTCTTCGTGGAGTCGAGCTGAATGTTCTCATAGACAAGATGTTGGAGTCATCTGCTCTGGTAAACTTATTTCTCTCATGACAACTCTAGGAGTGATTTGCATGGTAATGCACATGACAATGTTAATGTATTTGGTCTTGGCAGAATAGATCTGCTACGCCGCTCCTGCGGCAGAGCAAGTACAGAGACTTGCTACTGCCAGTGCATCCACAACATGCTGCTGTGAGCATGTAAGAAATACTGCTGTTGCACATATAACACGAATAACCCCCATTCATGATCACCCTGTAGCAGATCTATACAGGTGAAGCTGGGGAAGGTGGAGGGTTTCTGGAGTGCGCTGCAAACTGCTACCACAAACATTAGCTAAATATTTGAATGTTGAGCAGTGATCTCATTGGCTACGATACAGGAGAGAACCAATCAGCTGTGATGTGATGATGATGTCATTATGTCATACTGAGTTAGAGCTATCGGACTGTGCCATCTAGAGTTTCATGCCAGAACTTTGTATTTAATCAAGAGAGTCATGAATATTATTATTAATACTGAAAAAAATTCAATATATTAATACAATTTCTGTAAGGTGTAACTGCAATACTTTGTTCTTCCAGTTTAGTAAACATCACATCATCTCCTCAGATTCCTCTCTGGCTCTTCATGATGGTCTGGTGCGGTTGTCTGGAGAGAGACAGTGTGAGGGGGAGCTGGAAGTTTTCATCCATCAGGTCTGGAGGAGAGTTCTGCTGGACTCCTGGAGTCTCACTGAATCCTCTGTGGTCTGCAGACAGCTGGGCTGTGGCTCTGTGCTCAACTTCTACGGCTCCTCTTCATCCAGTCCTGAACACAGTCATGAGTGTGTGACGGGCTTCCAGTGCTCTGGGAGTGAAGCTCATCTGGGGAACTGCAGCTCTCCACAAACTCTCAACTGCAGCTCCACACAACAGCTGTCAATCACCTGTCTTGGTGAGAAGAACAACATCTGGGCAGATTCTTCAGTTGTTAGTGATCAATAATGTGTTTTTCTTTCTCTGAATATCAGGTCGTGGATCCATCAGGCTGGTGGGTTCTGGGGGAGACTGTGCAGGGAGGCTGGAGGTTTTTCACAGCGGCTCATGGGGGACAGTGTGTGATGACTCCTGGGATATTAAAGATGCCCATGTGGTGTGCAGACAGCTGCAGTGTGGAGTGGCCCTCAGTAATCAGCAGGTACCAGCCTGGTTTGGTCCTGGTTCTGGACCCATATGGCTGGATGAGGTGGAGTGTGAGGGGAATGAGACGTCTCTGTGGAGCTGCTCTTCTCCAGGCTGGGGAACACATGACTGTAATCACAAGGAGGATGTAGGAGTCGTGTGCTCAGGTAAACAGTACACTAGTGGAAATATCTTTCATAGAAGTATTTTTTTTTTTTACAAAAAAACAAGGCTAATGCATGCTGCAAGTAATGCACAGCATATCAATTATGTCCTAATATTGCATTATTAAGCTAACATAATATTTCAGATGCTGTCAGTGCTGGCAGCATGCATCAGCCGTGAATTAACCAGTTATTTTGGTGATATTTTAAATTTGGCACAGCCTGAACTGTGGTTGTTTTAATGCATAGCCTTTTCCATCTAGAGTTTAAAGAGATCAGGTTAACTGAGGGCTGTGAAGGGAATGTGGAGGTTTTCTACAATGGATCCTGGGGAAATGTATGTTACAACAAGATGGACAGAGACACAGCGAGTCTGATTTGTCAAGAGCTGAACTGTGGAAGATCTGGCAGTGAGCCCAGTAATTCAGAGGGACTAAAGCCTCATAATTGGCTTGATAAACTTAATTGTCGACGACATGATTCCACTTTATGGCAGTGTCCATCTTCACCCTGGGGACAGAATGACTGCAGTAGAGATGAAGTGGCCAAAATCACTTGCTCAGGTTGGATGATATTTAAGATAGTTTTAAGTTAATATGTTTGTTTAAAGATTATTTATGATGTCTAATGTCCTTTTCAGTGATGAAAAATGAAACGTTTTATTCACAGAGAAGGAGATTCATGAGTCTCCTCAGAGTCATCTGACACGTTCTACCTCACCATCTCCTCACCAGAGACGGTGTTCAAGTAAGTTTATCATATGGTTATATTTTCTTTATTAATCTTAAATTGTTTTGTTGCTGAAGCTGCTCAGTGCTGGTTGATGTGTGTGTTTTAGATCATGTTCCTCTCAGACTGAGTGGAGGGGAGGGCCGGTGCTCTGGGAGGCTGGAGGTGTATCATAACGCTGTGTGGGGCTCAGTCTGTGATGATCAGTGGGACATCAGCGATGCTCAGGTGGTCTGCAGGCAGCTGGGTTGTGGAGCAGCACTGAGGGCTGATGGGAATTCAGTCTTTGGTGCTGGTGAAGGTGTTGTGTGGCTGAACAGAGTCGAGTGCAGAGGGAATGAGATTCACCTGTGGGACTGTCCTCTCTCCCTGAAAAACCACACTGACTGCTCCCACAAAGAGCACGCTGGACTCACCTGTGCAGGTCACTGCCAAACACTGCGTCAAATTACTATTTTTTTGAGCGAGTAATTTTTGTGTATTTCAATGATGTGTTTGTGTGTGTTTTGCCAGATTTATCAGATTTGTCAGTGTCCACTACTCCTGCCACAACAACATCAGCTTCTCCTCCAGTTTCTCCTCCAGTTTCTCTTCCAGTGCGCTCAACATCAGTCTCTCCTCCACAAACTCCTCCAGCAGCGTCTTTCTCCGGCCCCCCAGTGCTTGTGATTGTACTGGGAGTTGTGCTCTTACTGCTCTTAGTGCCACTGCTTATACTGATTCAGCAGAACAGAGTGATGAGGAGAGGTAGGAGAGATCCAGAGACTGTCATATTGTGTCTTATTCAGTGTGTGATCAGTCATGTGTTGTGAACTGACAGCAGGTTTGTCTGTCTACACTCACAGCTCTCTCTGACTGGTACACTGGACTACAAAGGACACCGACTGAGGCTGTTTATCAGAGAGATTGCTCACAGACAACAACACTTCACACAGACGGGTGAGGCATCATGGGAGAATGTTAAAATATGTTCATGTTTATAAAGTATGTTTTTAACTATGTTAAAATTTATGTTTAGAATGTACGAAAAACTTAGCAAGAAAAGGAAAGCCACCAACAGCCAAATAAACAAACTTTTGGGATTCCATTCAAATGAGATTAAATGATCAGATACTTCAGTGGATCAGATCTGGATCACTGTAGAATTAAAGCTTTTTCTGTTATTCACATCTACCTAATCAATTTTAATCATTTCAAGTAAAGTCTCTCCACTGAGAATGTCAGATGAGTTCAACAGTATGTCTTTTTGGGTTAACGTGTAATCAGATGAAGATGATAGTTTATCAGACTCCAAGCCACAAAGCTGCATGTTTATGTGTGTGTCAGTGAATGTCTCTTCCTGTGTGAAGTTTTCAATAGTGATAAGCAGGGGTTCGTATTAGGTGCATTTGTAGAGTTGAAGAGATAGAAGCCAACTTACTCCCCCAAACACCATTTCTTTTTAAATAAGTGAAAATATAATATGATGATTGCATCCGCTCTTTGAATCAATGTTGGTTTATTGAAACCTTCTGACTGTTCAACAGTTGCTATAATAAAGGCCAGCCACAGACAGACGCCAACCAACAGCAACACAAACGCTTTTCAGGTTTTGTTGGATCAGTGTGTCTGTCTGTCATTGTCTGTTGTCATTAGTCTGTCTTTGTTTCCATGAACTGAATATGTTCAATATGCATTGGTCAAGTCATGGAAAGTCTGAGCAGTAGTGATTTCCTAAAAAACTCTTTTGACGTAATCTGATGATTGCCATCATCTGTTGTTGCAGTGTGAATTAACCTTAAAATGCACTGAGCTGAATAAACATGCAGGGGTTGTTCACACCGAATGAATCTGAGCTTTTAAAAAAGCAAGACGCAGTGCAGTTAAATAAAAAAGAGCTCATGGGTTAATTTTTATTTTTATCTTGACACAGTATTGGAAAACAGCCTGAACTATCTGAAAACAAAACGGGTCCAAAGTTTGTCACTGTTAGTTCACTGTGGTCCATTTATATAATCTCTCTAAATGATATTCAAGTAAGCTGAAACCCATTTTCCCTCAACAAATTCCTGATGTCAGTGGCTTGCAATGAATCTTGGAATTGTCTGGGCTGTGAATTATCCAGTTATATCCTTTATGGCCTGGGAAACAAAGGATGCATTTCAAACTGGGGCAGCATTTGTCCCGTCGCTGTGATGCATTCAGTCTTGGAATGTGGCCATTGTGTGATTCAAGGTCAAACTCCATGTTGCTTTTAAATGAACGTAAATTAATTTTAGAAATATGACAACAATCATATATCATACAGACAATACATTGTCAGAAGTTTTGGGAATATGCACAAGCAGTAATTCATACACAAACATGATATAAAACAATTTGACAGAACACAACATCAGTTGTTTAAACAAACAAAAAAGTGTGACTCAATGTATTATACTGAATATGCATTTCTGGCATGAATTCTCATGGCTTTATCAGGTTTTAATTTAATAGGTTTAATGTCTCAGTCAGCTGTGAGATGTCTGTGACATGACACAAGCTATATTACAAATTACAATGTGAGGTTTTGTTTCACATGTGCATCAGAGGGAGTTTCATGTGATGTATGATGATGTGAAGAACAGCAATGAAGATGGGAAAAACAGGTAGGTTATTATTGTCAACATACTTTACAACAAATTTTTGTTCATTCAAACTAAACTAGAAAAAAATGTTAGAATGAAAAACGTGAATTTTTATTTTATCTTTTAGACTGCTGATGTGAGGGAGATGTCAACTAAAGAGGGAGGGGCCATATGACTCAATATCCACACCCACTATCTTTGTTCACGAAGTCATATTACAATTACTGGAGCTACTGGGAGTTTCTTATATTGCTACTAATGCATCAGTGCATTTTTATGAAAAGTTACACTGCAAAAGTTGGTAACTGTTTGAATTTCAGTATTCAGCATTTTTATACTGATATTATTGCTTTTCTACCTAGTAAACAAATGATATTATTCTTTCAGACTTTTTACCACATTTTTAAGAGATCAGTTAGAGGAAATCAAAAATATTTTCAGACAGCATTTTGACAGCATTATTTACCTAAATATAATAACACAAAATAAATAAATAACATAGGTGTAAAGTATAACAATGCCCAACAGCCAGTTTTTAACAATAAAAATAGATAGCAAAGATTTATTGTACACATTATGTAAAAAGTGTGATAAAAAAAAAAAAAAAAAAAATTATTTTCCTTATAAAAAATTATTTTCCTTATAATTACATGGGGGATATATTAAGAAACAAGAAATCATTTTGCACACACACGTGTTTCACTACATTAGTCAGAACATCTCATAAACTTCCATTATCTTTATGACAGGTGAATAATGCGGTGACCCCTACCCCTAACATAGCATAACCCTCACAGAAACTACTCACTTCTGTGTTCAACAGGTTTCATAAAAAAAAAAAAAAAAAAAAAGTAAAATAAGTTTTATGATTTCCTCCTTTCATGACCTCATTTGATTTTTTTTTTCCAGTGTGTATTTACATTATTCTGCCACTTTGTATATTAAAATATATCTGTACAGCAGATATAGAGTAAACTTAGTGTGCTGTGAAATGAGCTTTACATGAAATAAATTAGAAATGTATCCATTATGTAGCTTTTAGAAAGAAATGAACAATTTGTGTCCAGAAAGAAAATGTTAGTATGAAGCTCCCTCATGTGGAAACTGGAGGACAAGACTCCTGTCTGCTCCTCTTTACAATGAGAAGTTATTTGCTGCCATCTGCTGGATGAATAATGCACACACACAAACACGTGTAAACATCTATAGCAACAAATGTCTTTATATGATGCCAAAGCCATATCTTTGGAATAAACCAATGTTTATTTACAAATCTTGTTTTAGTTTGTTTTATAATGTATTAACATACTGTTTATAGAGATTTTGGTTAGAACATAGCTGTGTAAAATCCACATAATATTATACATATACAGTACATGCATAATTAATTATTATGCCAATTAAACCATGACCACTGGACAGCGAAATGCTCATTGTGTCTGCAAGGTCAGAAAAAAAAACAAGTGGAGAAGAAATGTACATGTTAACAGCAAAAGACTTTAAGAATTACGGTGAAGAATTAGGTGTGAAACAGAAACCCTTTAGTCTCCAGCTCCACAATTTTCCAGAACTGCAACCTGCCTGGATTCTCCAGAAGTACAAGGTGTCAGGATCTCAGGGACTTTACTAAGATAAAGAATCCTGAAACATGACCCCCACTTAATATGAATCACATGCTGTGTGATTGTGATTATGAAATGCATGAAGACTGATTGTTTGAAAAGCTTTTCTGAACACATAGGTTGAGAATGATTCCTGAGGTATCAGCACCAGTTCAAGTTGAACAAGAGTGGCGGTGGTGAGGGGGTTAATGTGTGAGCTGCAATATATTTGGAGTAATCAAAGGAACAGAGAACAGGTGTGCGCTAATCATGGGCTACTAACAAAGGAAAATAGGTCAAATTGAACAAAAAACACAACTAAACCAGAACAGAACTGACACATGACAATTAGTAACAAAAATAGAGCAGAATATTAAATACTTCTGAAGCTATTTTTATAAAATGTGTTGCTAAATTCAATTAGTAATGTAGTTGTTTGGGCATCACCGCTTTAGTGATTTATGTGTTAAATATGCCATTCAGTTAAGTCACTGCAATGTGGCCTATTGTGTTTTCTATTTTATTGTTTTAAACATAAATGAAACATCCCAAAGATGTGGCAATTATTTTGATGTTTTGAGGCTACAGGTAAATGTGTAATAATTTTCAGAATGTTTGTAAAATGTTTTATTTTGGTTATTTTAATAACACATTGAGTCTGATCTGTCATGAGCTGAACCGTTGAAGATCTGGGCCCGTTTTCTTAAAGGTTCTAAGAACTTTCTCAGAAAGCTCCTAATTTAACTTTAAAATGTCTAAATAGGAGTCTTAGCTTAAAAGTGATTCAGGACCAATCTGAGAGCAACTCTAAGCGAGGAAAAGACAAAAACCTTTATCTTAGTGAGGAGGCTACATTTCTTCTCCCTCTTCATGTTTCGTCCATTTTCGCCGCTGCTAAAGAAACTCTTAAGCTTCTTAAAAGTCCTCAGCTGTACTCCTAACAATTTTGGACCTTAAGACCTCTTTTAAGGGTTAAGATGCTTTCTGAATTACTTTTTTCTTTACTAGGATCTTTTCTTTAATTTTAAGAGGAAACACCCACATTTCTAAGAATTTTGTTACTAGGAGCAACTCTTAGCACTAAGATGTTTCATGAATACGGGCCCTGTTGTTGAGTCAGCTCATCACTGGCTAAAATGAAATGGAGGACATGACTCAAATTTGTGATTGAAGCCAGTTAAAATACGCTGATACACACACCTGAGACCCTTCTCCACAGGACAGATGCTAAAGCAGGTATGCTTATATGTTTATATCTCTTCTACCCTTGTGAAAAAGAAGAGTACTTAATTGTATTGAATGTTCACTATTATACTTCAAATCTTAAAACTACACTTTTTAAATTTGAATTTACAGATAATATTACTCAAATTAATAGTTTTTAAGTAAAAATTACTTTAACTTTAACACTTTAACACATTTAAAATTTTAAATAGCCTACATTTTAAATCGCTGTTTTGTCTTGCTTTAAAGAGGTACTTATATTGATTAACTTTAATTTCAACTGACGTGTGTTGCTCAAAATTACATTTGTTAATGTATTTTAAATGTTAATGTATTTTAAATTCATTCATACTCAACGAGATTTGGCTGTAGAGTACGTACTCTTTTAGCGCTCGTTAAGTAAGTAGCTGTTTCGGATGCAGCCTCAGTGTCTGGTCTCGCAGTTGCTTTGTGTTACTTATCTAACCCAAGTATGTTTACTTGCCCACAAGTTCTCCAGTGATCTACTTCGCGTTCTCTGGCACTTCAACGATCCTCTGCTCCTGCCATCCCACCTGGAAGAAAGGAGGGACACTTGAATCCACCAAGCTAAGCCACCAACCTCTATCCACGACCAAGATACTTCCTTCTTCCTTCCTTCTTTCTTGCTGGAGTCTTGCCTTCTCCTGCCACAGTCTTCAACAAACCTGTTGTTAAACTGATTTACCCTTGTGTTTCCATAGTGTTTGTTGATGCAGTGTATATATCTGTTATATGTGCATTATTTTTCTTCTAAACTTCATTACACATGCTTATACAGTGTACTCCAGATTAACTTGAAGTTTGTCAAACTGGTCAGTACATAAACAACTATTTCTTGGCAGTAAAATATCCTAGTTTCCAAGAGTCTGAAATATAACACATTGTGTAGTATTTATATGATAACTTAAAGGGCCCCTATTATGGATTTTTTAAAATAATTTTTCATGCAGTGTGTAAAAAAGCTCTAATTGAATGAAAATATCCTGCAAAGTTTTAAATCCGAAAGTCCACCGTGTAAAGTTATTGTCTCTGAAAAGAAAGAGTCAACTCTGAATCATTGAAATCCCCAGCATGAATCATTAGCATATTACCCGCCCACTTGTTGGTCTTTTCGCTTTGGTCTGAATGAAAATGAAATTCATCCTTTGCCACTAGGTGCTGCTTTTGGAGCGGAAAAATATCCGTTTTCCCGGTAATGCCTACTCAAAGCACCACTGTGCTCACAAATGCTGCTTTATCAGGCATTACAGGCAAGATGAAATGAAAATGGGACCAATCACCGCAGATTAGCGTCACGCAAAGGAGGGGTTTGGAAAAATGAATCGTTGAGCGAATTGTTTGGGAGTTAGTACAGAGCATGCAAATTTCCAAAGGGATGGCCTTGAAAACTATATTAAATTATTACCTAGATACCATCATTTGGTATTTCAAAGCAAAAATCTGTGACTGAATAAATTATCTTCATTATCAAACAACTGGTTCAAATAAATTGCTTCTCAGTACTCAAATTGATGCTTAAAAGTAGAAAAAATATTTTATTTATTTGTTTTTTGTTTGTTTATTATTTATTACATTTATTTATTCATTCATTTTACATTTCTTTGTAGATACAGTATATTTATTTATTAATATTTATTTTTATATATTTATTTATTATTTTGGCATAGTTTATTCTATGGTGTAATCATATTTTATTGTTTCCTTGGTTAGAACAAAAGAACAAATGAGTAAAATCCACTTACAGTAATATTATGCATAATTTATCCAGAAACGGTGAGATTAAAATGTTAAATTCATTCAAATTTGTCATGAGAAATTGGTTCTAGTAAGTTTTTGTAAGTATTTGAAGTGTTCAGACTTACAAAAGTCAGTGATCAGAGCTTGTTTCTGCTGTGTTCAGGTTCAGGTTTGATGCTGAATATAAGCTGCAGTGTTTCTGTATCAATCTGCTTTAAGTTTAGTGTGACTTTATCTCCACACTGACTTCTGACTGACACGAGTCTGTCCTCAGTGAAGTGTCTCTTCACGCTGGAGGAGGAGTCCCGCTCATCAGCGCTGACACTTTATTGATATATATGGAGAAAATCAAAATGCTGCTTTCTGATTTGTCACTGATTGTGTTTGATGATTTCCTCTGTTGTGTCTAATAAGGTAACAGTGAGTGTCATTGGCAGCTGTGAGTCTCTCTCTCTCTCTCTTTAGGGGGCTGACAGGAGCCAGTTTCTTCAGTGTGTTTGAGGGAGCAGTGGAGAAACTTTGGTGCTAAATAAATTTGACTTTTGGGTAAACAAAGAGGGATGGAAAGCTGTCTGACACTTATTTTATTGTATTCAGTGGTTACACTCATCACAGCTAGTAAGTATACTCAGGTACAGATTAAAAAAAATTTATAAAAAAAAAAAAATTAAATAAAACTTTCTATATTGTAATGTATGAATTTTATTTTAAATTGATTTACATGCGATTATGCAGTTATATGTTGTTGTTTTTTTTATAACTTTTATATAGTTATTATTGTATTGTTGCATACTCATTTCATGATGCATCTCTCATGGACAGACCGAGTGAATGTGAGGCTGATGAAAGGTGACAGTCGCTGTGCTGGTAGAGTGGAGGTTCTTCATGATGGTCAGTGGGGAACAGTGTGTCATTATAACTGGGATATGACAGATGCTGCAGTGGTGTGTAGAGAGATGAGCTGTGGAGAGGCTTTACAAGCACCGCAATATTCTTACTTTGGAAAAGGATCAGGACAAATCTGGATGGATGGAGTGCAGTGTAAAGGATCAGAGTCTACACTGAAGGACTGTGGATCAAGAGGATGGGGTAAACATAACAACTGTGGCCATCATAATTATGATGCTGGAGTCAGATGCTCAAGTAAGCGATTCCATGCACCTCATTCTTTAATCACTTATCAGCTTTTCTTCTCTTAACACAACATATGCAGTATAGAATAATTTAATATTTTGTTTCTGAGCTAGTTATAAACAATGAACCTACACGTAATTGTGAAATTGTAATGTTGAAATGACCGTTTTTTTTCTTTTTTCTTTATTCATTCAATCTAAGGATAGACTTAAACACTCACAGTTATTGTTTGTTTGTAACACATTCACAGTAAGACAGGTTCACTCACCGTGACTCTAATTAAATTGCCATTATGTATTATGCAAATATTTAGAAACCATAAACTATGGACGATTTACAAGACTTGCTGATGGACCTCACCTGTGCTCTGGGAGATTAGAGGTGCTTTATGGGAACACATGGTACACAGTGTGTGACGCTGCCTTTGACCAGCAGGATGCAGAGGTTGTGTGTAGAGAGCTGGACTGTGGGGCTCCTGTACAGGTGCTGGGAGCAGCTGCTTTTGGCAAAGGAGATGCTCAGATGTGGACACAAGAGATTCAGTGCAGAGGAAATGAAACAATTATTCGATTGTGTCCAACCTCAAAGGACATACAGTGCTCTCAAGACAACAACGTGGGAGTGATATGTTCTGGTAAAATGTCACTGTTTATCCTGTCAGGAAATAAATCTAATAAATTTTAATCACTAAATATACTAAAATCTAATTGTTTAATCAACTTTTCTTATGAACATGTAATGTATAGTGAACGGTAAAAACAGCAATAAAAATAAACAATCATTTCTCTTTCCTCTAAATTAATCTGTTACATCTTGTTTAAATAAGTTCTAATTTCTTTTCCAGGTTACACTGATCTCAGACTGGTAAATGGTTCAGACTCTTGTTCTGGTCGAGTTGAACGTCAGTACTTTAGTAAATGGGGCACAGTGTGTGATGCATGCTGGGATATGAGAGCTGCCAGTGTCCTCTGTAGACAGCTGAATTGTGGGATTGCTGTGTCTGTTGTGGGATCAGACTGGTTTGGAGAGGGAAGTGGTGAAATCTGGGCTGATGTGTTTGATTGTGACGGGAATGAAACAAAACTCTCAGAATGTTCCATCTCTTCATGGAGTCGAGCTGAATGTTCTCATAGACGAGATGTTGGAGTCATCTGCTCTAGTGAGTCCATATTACTGTAACATTTACTGATATTATGCTTCTGAAAGACTCAAACCTAATACAATATACAGTTTGTTCTCTATACATGTACATTTCAGACTAAAGATTAATGCTTGTGTCATTTAAGTTTTGAAAATAATTATGTAAAATGTAATAATGATATAAAGCATATTTATTATGCAAATGTTCCACTGTGGTCTTTAACACATTTTAATAAAACATGAGATCTTCTCCTCAGATTCCTCTCTGGCTCTTCATGACGGTCTGGTGCGGTTGTCTGGAGAGAGACAGTGTGAGGGGGAGGTGGAAGTTTTCATCCATCAGGTCTGGAGGAGAGTTCTGCTGGACTCCTGGAGTCTCACTGAATCCTCTGTGGTCTGCAGACAGCTGGGCTGTGGCTCTGTGCTCAACTTCTACGGCTCGTCTTCATCCAGTCCTGAACACAGTCATGAGTGTGTGACGGGCTTCCAGTGCTCTGGGAGTGAAGCTCATCTGGGGAACTGCAGCTCTCCACAAACTCTCAACTGCAGCTCCACAGAACAGCTGTCAATCACCTGCCTTGGTGAGAAGAACAACATCTGGGCAGATTCTTCAGTTGTTCGTGATCAATAATCTGGTTTTCTTTCTCTGAATATCAGGTCGCGGGTCCATCAGGCTGGTGGGTTCTGGGGGAGACTGTGCAGGGAGGCTGGAGGTTTTTCACAGCGGCTCATGGGGGACAGTGTGTGATGACTCCTGGGATATTAAAGATGCCCATGTGGTGTGCAGACAGCTGCAGTGTGGAGTGGCCCTCAGTAACCAGCAGGTACCAGCCTGGTTTGGTCCTGGTTCTGGACCCATATGGCTGGATGAGGTGGGGTGTGAGGGGAATGAGACGTCCCTGTGGAGCTGCTCTTCTCCAGGCTGGGGAAAACATGACTGTCAACACAAGGAGGATGTAGGAGTTGTGTGCTCAGGTAAACAGTACACTAGAGGAAATGTTCTCCATAAATGTATTTTTTGTTTTTCTCCCAAAAAAAGCTAATTCATGTGACAAGTGCTGATAGCACATACAATATTATGTCAGTAGACGATAAGATGCATCAGTATTAACGGGATTAACGGGACTCCAGTGGAGAGAGTGGACAGCTTCAGATACCTGGGTGTTCACATCACGCAGGACTTGACTTGGTCCTGTCATACCAGCACCCTGGTGAAGAAGGCCAGGCAGCGTCTGTACCATCTGAGACGCTTAAGGGACTTTAGACTTCCCTCTCGGGTGCTTAAGACTTTTTACACCTGCACCATCGAGAGCGTCCTGACGGGCAGCATCACTTCCTGGTTCGGGAACTGCACTATGCAGGACAGACGAGCCCTCCAGAGGGTGGTGCGTTCAGCGGAACGTACCATTCACACCGAGCTCCCTAACCTGCAGGACATCTACAGCAAGCGGTGCCTGACCAGGGCCAGGAAGATAGTGAAGGACCTCAGCCATCCCAACAATGGACTCTTTTCTCTGCTGCGTTCAGGTAGACGCTTCCGCTCCATGAAGGCGAACACAGAGAGAATGAGGAGGAGCTTCTTCCCGCAGGCCATTCGGAGTCTTAACCTCTCTCCACTCTAATCACATCACCCCACACTTCCACTTTGCACATTTTCATTACAATCTGCACTAATTTGTAGAAGGTCACGTAAGGATAAATGAGTGGGACTTACATACCTTTTTGTCTTTAGTATTCCTTTTACTCACTTATACACTTTACTGCACTGCACAGCACACGGACACTTTATCACTGACATACACTTTACTTTTTATAGAATCTATATAGAATCATATTCTATTTTTATTCTTCATATCTATTTCTATTCTCATATCTATTTGTTATTTTATTTTATTGCTAGTTTATTTCTATATATATGTTTACTGTACTTTTTCTATTTGTATTTTTGTAAACTTGAGGTTTTTCTTAATTTTGTTGGACAATTTGTTGGACAGTCGTACAATACATTTCACTACATGTCGTACTATGTATGTATATGTATGTGACAAATAAAATTTGAATTTGAATTTGAATTTGAATAACATAGTGTTAGGCTAACATATTTTTTTTAGATGCTGTCAGTGCTGGCAGCATGAATCAGCCTCGAATTAACCAGTTATTTTGGTGATATTTTAAATTTAGCACCACCTCAATTGCAGTTGTTTTAATGCACATCCTTTTCCATCTAGAGTTTAAAGAGATCAGGTTAACTGAGGGCTGTGAAGGGAATGTGGAGGTTTTCTACAATGGATCCTGGGGAAATGTGTGTTACAACAAGATGGACAGAGACACAGCGAGTCTGATCTGTCAAGAGCTGAACTGTGGAAGATCTGGCAGTGAACCCATTTATTCAGAGGGACTGAAGACTCATAATTGGCTTGATAAACTTATTTGTCGACGACATGATTCCACTTTATGGCAGTGTCCATCTTCACCCTGGGGACAGAATGACTGCAGTAGAGATGAAGTGGCCAAAATCACTTGCTCAGGTTGGATGATATTTAAGATAGTTTTAAGTTAATATGTTTGTTTAAAGATTATTTATGATGTCTAATGTCCTTTTCAGTGATGAAAAATGAAACGTTTTATTCACAGAGAAGGAGATTCATGAGTCTCCTCAGAGTCATCTGACACGTTCTACCTCACCATCTCCTCACCAGAGACGGTGTTCAAGTAAGTTTATCATATGGTTATATTTTCTTTATTAATCTTAAATTGTTTTGTTGCTGAAGCTGTTCAGTGCTGGTTGATGTGTGTGTTTTAGATCATGTTCCTCTCAGACTGAGTGGAGGGGAGGGCCGGTGCTCTGGGAGGCTGGAGGTGTATCATAACGCTGTGTGGGGCTCAGTCTGTGATGATCAGTGGGACATCAGCGATGCTCAGGTGGTCTGCAGGCAGCTGGGTTGTGGAGCAGCACTGAGGGCTGATGGGAATTCAGTCTTTGGTGCTGGTGAAGGTGTTGTGTGGCTGAACAGAGTCGAGTGCAGAGGGAATGAGATTCACCTGTGGGACTGTCCTCTCTCCCTGAAAAACCACACTGACTGCTCCCACAAAGAGCACGCTGGACTCACCTGTGCAGGTCACAGCCAAACATTTTTATTTTTTCATATATTTTTATTCTTTTTATATATTCAAGACATCATGATTTTTAATGTGTTTGTGTCTGTTTTGACAGATTTGTCAGTGTCCACTACTCCTGCCACAACAACATCAGCTTCTCCTCCAGTTTCTCTTCCAGTGCGCTCAACATCAGTCTCTCCTTCACAAACTCCTCCAGCAGCGTCTCTCTCCGTCCCCCCAGTGCTTGTGATTGTACTGGGAGTTGTGCTCTTACTGCTCTTAGTGCCACTGCTTATACTGATTCAGCAGAACAGAGTGATGAGGAGAGGTAGGAGAGATCCAGAGACTGTCATATTGTGTCTTATTCAGTGTGTGATCAGTCATGTGTTGTGAACTGACAGCAGGTTTGTCTGTCTACACTCACAGCTCTCTCTAAGAGAAGACACAGGACGACGACTGAGGCTGTTTATGAGGAGATTCAGCACAGACACAATCACTTAACTCAGAGGGGTGAGACATGAGCCATCAAGCTCATTTAATACCATTAATAAGAGTCTGTCAGACAGTTGATGTTCATCTATTATTAGTCCTGTTAAACCTCCTGCTTCAAACCACAGAATTCCTGACAGAAAACCACAGAGCTGCAGGTGCATGTTTATATGTGTGTGTGTGTTAGTCAGCGTCTCTTCCTGTGTGTATTTTTAGATTATCATTAGGAGATGTTCATATATTTTTAAGTGTAGTTGCAGGTGTGTGTGTGTGTATTTCTGGAAGACAGTGAGGAATGGGTTCATGTGAGGATACTTGAGTGTTTGTTAATAGGCCCAACAAAAAGGATTTCTGCCTATAATGCTTTTAAAAAGTGAAGAATTATTATTTGTGCTGTTGTCTTCTTTATGATCCAAAGGAAATGAGGATTGAGTCTGTTTGTAATGATAAACATGTTTCTGACTGCTCTGCTTTAACAGGGAGTCTCATCTCTGAAGAACTGCATTCTGTGTATGAAGATGCGGATGAGCTTCTCTCAGGTTAGAGATATATTATCTCTCTCTCTCTCTCTCTCTATATATATATCTATATCTATATATAGTATATTCACTCCATATTCCACTAAAATATATTTTTAAATTAATGCACCTAAATAATAAATAAAGAAATAAATTAGGGCTGTCGCGATTCGTCGAGACTAGTCGATTATTAAAAATCGTCGACTTAATTTTGCTCGCGTCGACTAACTGGCAAAATACCGGAAGTGGCGCATTTCACAGACGAGAATCCATAAAACACATTTTTAGACAATTTTCCAAGGCTGCATGATATATTAAACCCATTTAAAAACCATAATTAAGCATAATTGTGAATTCACAAAAGCTATGATTTAATTAAATAATTATATGCGATGCAGTTCTAACACAGTATATGGTCTTTAATTGTTTACATGCGTGTAGTTAAGCACGTGCATCTCACAGCTGCTCCACAGAAACTGTTATCATTTACCTGTGGAACATCTCAAACTCCATCTCTGGATGCTGTTGTGAGTTTGGGTTTATTATAACCTTCATCTGGGAACGCAACGTGTGCCATTTCATCAGATTTGTGAGGTAAATCATTTATAAATCTACAGGAGAATACATCGCGATTTCAAAATAAAAGCTCAAACCCTCACTCTGAGTTTACACGGTTTGATCTCCACATATTCATTTAATTACAGCGGCTATAGCATTTCTGTTCTAAAGAAATGGACAAATATTAAAGATTAAGTGTACGTTTGAATTAAATGGTGCTTGGTCAATATTAAACAGTAATGTGTAAAAATAATCATCAGGCCGTCGGCGCCCCCTGAAGGCCTTTGTTGTAATGCGTAATCTACATTAACTCTATTGTTTATAATACATTATGTATTTTAACAGTTTTGTTCAATAAAACCATATGATTTCTTGATTTTGATACTTTATTTGAACTAATTATTATTGCATCATTGCTATTATATATGTAGGCTACTTTATAAGTCATTTTAAAAGTTATTGTTCACTTAAATCCATTTTTATTACCACAAAGAAAATATATATAATTATAGGGCCCTGTGAAATCCGTTTTATTTCCAAATTCAGTTTTGTTAAATTTTATTAATCAAAAAGCCAGTCTAATTGAGTTTTACAGTTTTATCTGTACCCAATTCTGTTTTCCATTATTTTCTGGATTCCATTTTAATTGTTCCATTAAATTTTAATAATAAAAAGCATATCCAATTAATTGATTTTATATATAAAAAAAAGTATTTTTTCAGAAATACTGCACATTTACATTTTTCACCTAAATAAATTCTGGTAAATAATATTTCTGGTAAATACTTCTTTAAAAAGTGTTTTTTGATTATAATATTATTATTAGTAGACTAGAACATGTGGATATGTTGTCATTCTTACACTATAATACTGAACTTTGATTTCAGTGATTTGGACTATGAGATGGACGCTTGCTTCTTGCACTCTATGTTGCACTTCACTTTTGCTTTAAAAAAGGATTTCATAGAAATTTAGATTTCATTTGGTTTAATAAAATATTTTTAAGTAAAATTTTGATTTTTTTTTGCCAGAAATTAGTCGTTAGATTAATCGAAATAAAAATAGTTGTTAGTGGCAGCCCTAAAATAAATGAACAAATTATATAACATATTAATGACTCAATACTCAAATACTTCTGTTTACTTAAATATTAACAGTCTGCTCTCCTTTTTTAGCAAAAGAGTTCAAGACTGCATATTATGATGATGTCACTAATGGCAGTGGCCTAAAAGGTCAGGGATCACATGATTAAATACTAAATGTTCAACAAATTCTCAGTCTCATGATCTGCAACAAGAACATATTTTGGCTTTTGTATCCAAACATACTGTCTGTTGATGCAGAAGAGATGCTGAAGGAAATCACTCCGGGATACTATGATGATGTCATCACTGATGGACTGAAAGCAGATTGTGAGACAGGTGTCTCTCTCTTACTCTACAACAGCTTATAATACACTTTTAAATTGAAATATTACAGTATATTGAAGATAGATGTTTCAGATTTGTTCTGAACGTAATGAATGTGTGAATTTGTAGAAGATACACCTGAGAGCTATGATGATGTCATGACGAGCGAACTGAACTCTGATATCAAAAAAGGTGTTTTACTTTTTATCAATTTTTTTAAAATAATATTCCTCTAACATAAAATTGTTTTGGATATTATTTTATCTTAATATCTTAATGTTTTTTTGTTTGCTTATTTAATTTTGAATCATATTTTTATGTGTAGTGGACGCACCAGATAATTATGATGATGTCATCATTAATAGACGGAGATCTCAAGGTGTAACAGGTGAGATGCACAGAACCTCATTTTTCACCCTTTCTATGTTTACATGAGTATCAGACATTTGTTTTGTGTAATCAAGACATTTAATGGAAAAGGGATCCTTCAAATGTGATAAAGTAGTTTATAAACTGATATGATATGTTTTCATGTCATTCTTGATCAGAGAGAGTTCAGGAGGAGTATGATGATGTGATGAGTGTCAGTGAAGATGTGAGAAACCTGTTGGGTAAGTTACTGTATTATAACCCTTTTGTTCTCATTATATTATCTTTATTTATATTTTAATATTCTTTAAAATGTTCAATTTTTAAAAAAAAATATTCATCCAGTTACAACATTTGACATGATTTGTTTTTAATAACAGATTATGATGATGTGGAGGAGTCCAACAAAGAAGATGGCCTAATGATTACAGCTGCCTCGGCTCAAAAAATTTGAACTCTTAAAAGCTTTGAGTGATATTGTTATTGATGTTAAATCTCAGGTTTTTGTGTTTCTCCTTTTTTTGTATTAAAACTTCTATGCCTTTGTAAGATTTTGTTGTATTGTTTTTTGGCCTTGTTAATAGCAATATATTTTTGTGTGTATTTCAATAAGACATTACACACAGCCCCTGAATTCAAATGTCCGATCTTACCTTTTAATGCATAACCATGGTGACAATTTAAGCAGAGGCGGACAGTAACTAAGTACATTTACTTAAGTACACTTTTTGAGTATCTGTACTTTACTTGAGTATTATTTTTTTCTGGAAACTTATGACTTTAACTTTACTATATTTGAAAGACAAATATTGTACTTTTCACTCCACTACATTTCTATCAAGGTCCTCGAAGTATAAAGTCGTTACTATGTAGCAGCTTTGAAAGTCAGTGGGTGATTTTTTTTTTCTTCTCCAAAAGGTGACTTTCTTTTTTTTTCAGACAGTTTATCAGTAATCACTCTTGTAGGGCTACATGAAGTGATTTCCCAGTATTTTTGTGAACACTGACCAGTTGCAAATGTGATATTTATTTACAACAATTCAATAATAAAAGGTTAATAATGTAGTATATATTAGACAAATGTAGTATATATTAGACACAATATTGTCTGATTTAGCTAAATTGTGTACGTGAAAATATTACCTATAAAGCCACAGAAGAAATGTTGTGCTTCTCCTAATAAAACACAATAGATGTTGGACTTGAAGCAGCACTACACAGACCGTTATGTGTGTGACATCAAAGTACCACAAGAGCAATAGACAGCATTTTTTAACATTTTTGTTTTGATGTCAAATAGGTCTTGGTGTTTTGCTTTTTTGTTAAAGTAGTGTTACTGTTATAAAGTTATACAGCTACAGTTCTGTTGCTGGGTTTTAAAGCAGGTTTGATTTTTTTCCCTTCCTTATCACTCTGTATTTACAGGATTTCACTGTCCACTCTGTTCAAATGTGGATGAATGACTACACATAGATATGTGCACACTGTCAGAGCTGTGGGAGATCCTGCTATTGTGGGGATGGATAGGGGTGTTACATTTTTTTGTTTGTTTGTTTGTTTTGTTTTTTCCCGATAGGTTTTTAACATTCTAAAAGCTGTTTATTCCAAAGATACTACAAGCTAGTCAGTGTATTCAGTAGGTGTAATGTATTGCAAGTTGCTTTAGAGGTATTGCTAGTATTGAGTACAACAATAATAAAACAGTGCATTGACATAAAAAAGGAAATTTACTTTTAGTACTTAAGTACTTTTAAAAGCAATTACTTCTGTACATTTACTTAAGTAAAAATCTGTCTTTTCAACTTTTACTTGTAATGGATTTGTGTACTTTGTCCGCCTCTGAATTTAAGACATCCTAAACATAAGTCCAAATTACCATCTGTGATTTAACAGCCCTCAGCATCGTCACAGCAAGTATTGGAGTTTTGTCAATGGATAATGCTGAAAAAATAACAATTCTTTGCATTTATTTTAATAGAAAAAAAAATATCACATACAACAATTGTGTGTTTAAAAGACATATTTCTTCTTATAAACCATATGAATCACTTTAACTTTAACGATACATTAATAATGCTGAACAACAGAACCGCAGTGCAGCTCATATCCATAAATATAAAACAAACGCAGTTTCCTGTTGTATGACGTCACAGCAATGTCCTCTACACAAGTGCTGCAGACATAAATGAAACCATGGTAAATGTCCTGCTACTTCATAGTACTTATTTTGAATGGAAAATTACCATTATAAGAGATTTTTCATTCCTGACAAGCTATGTAGTGGCAGGTTTCGTTCTGGTTGACTGTAGGTAAGTGTCCATCGAGCGCTCATTTAGTTATCTCGATGTTAATATCTCGTTAATATCTTCCCCTTGTGGGGAAGTCGTGGCCTAATGGTTAGAGAGTCGGACTCGTAATCGAAAGGTTGCGGGTTCGAGTCCCCGGCCGGCAGGGATTGTAGGTGGGGGGAGTGAATGTCCAGCGCTCTCTCCACCCTCAATACCACGACTGAGGTGCCCTTGAGCAAGGCACCGAACCCCCAACTGCTCCGGGTGTGTGTGTGTGTGTGCATTTGTTCACTACTCACTGCTGTGTGTGTGCACTTGGATGGGTTAAACGCAGAGCACCAATTTCGAGTATGGGTCACCATACTTGACAATACGTCACGACTTTGCTTTACTTTACTTTTTTTACAGTTTTGCTGAGTGAGCTCCAGTGATTCAGTTCAATGATTCACTGAACAATGCAGTCTAAAGAACCGACTCAAAAGATTCATTCTGGAATTGTTCTGATTCTAAACAGCAAACTGAAACAAGACTTAATTCCTGAAGTATAGTCAGGATAAATATTTGTCTGGTCAGTGGGCCTATAGCTACTGCAGTGAAATATTTATGAGTAAAATTGTTCTGGCACAGACAAGAGTATTTTATTTGGGTCTCGTGTTCCAGTTAAATGAGTTTGGCGAAGCTCCTACTGTACAGGTACATCTCAAAAAATTAGAATATCATGAAAAAGGTCAATATTGTGTCTCACTCATTTCAGAAAGTGAAACCCATATATTATATAGATTTGTTACACAGTGAAATATTTCAAGCTTTTATTTCTTGAAATTTTGATGATTATGGCTTACAGATAATGAAAACCCAAAATGCAGTGTCTCAGAAAATTAGAATATTACATAAGATCAATAAAAAAGGATATTTTAAACAGAAATGTCAGGCTTCTGAAAAGTATGTTCATTTCTATGCACTCAATACTTGGTTGGGCCTCCTTTTGCATGAATTACTGCATTAATGCGGAGTGGCATGGAGGCAATCAGCCTGTGGCACTGCTCAGGTGTTATGGAAGCCCAGATTCTCTATGGGGTTCAGGTCAGGCGAGTTTGCTGGCCAAACAAGCACAGTAACACCATGGTCATTGACCCAGCTTTTGGTACCTTTGGCTGTGTGGGCAGATGCCAAGTCCTGCTGGAAAATGAAGTCAGTATCTCCATAAAGCTTGTCAGCAGAAGGAAGCATGAAGTGCTCTAAAATTTCCTGGTAGATGGCTGCGTTGACTGTGGACTTCAGAAAACACAGTGGACCAACACCAGCAGATGACACGGCAGCCCAAATCATCACAGACTGTGGAAACTTCACACTGGACTTCAAGCAACATGGATTCTGTGTCTATCCACTCTTCCTCCAGACTCTGGGACCTTGATTTCCAAATGAAATGCAAAATTTACTTTCATCTGAAAAGAGGACTTTGGACCACTGAGCAACAGTCCAGTTCTTTTTCTCCACAGCCCAGGTAAGATGCTTCTGACGTTGTCTCTGGTTCAGAAGTGGCTTGGTAGCCCTTTTTCTGAAGACGTCTGAGCGTGGTGACTCTTGATGCACTGACTCCAGCTTCAGTCCACTCCTTGTGAAGCTCTCCCAAGTGTTTGAATCAGCTTTGCTTGACAGTATTCTCTAGCTTGCGATCATCCCTGTTGCTTGTGCACCTTTTCCTACCCAAATTCTTCCTTCCAGTCAACTTTGCATTTAATATGCTTTGATACAGCACTCTGTAAACAGCCACACCTTTCAGTAATGACCCTCTGTGACTTACCCTCTTTGTGGAGGGCGTCAATGTTTGTCTTCTGGATCATTGCCAAGTCAGCAGTCTTCCCCGTCTTCCCCGATATTTTGAGATACTGATTTTTGACTTTCATGAGCTGTGAGCTCTAATCATCAAAATTAAAACAAAAAACGTTTGAAATGTTTTACTTTACATGTAATGAATGTAAAATATATGAAAGTTTAACTTTTTGAAATAAGTTACACGAAAAAATTTACTTTTTCACAATATTCAATTTTTTTGAGATGTACCTGTATATAGGCATAAAGTTTGTCATCTCTTTTTTACTGCTACCTACAGGAGCAGATCGGTATTGCAGTATTAAACACGTACAAGTACAGTTGCAAACTTGGTCTTGTATTCTTGTATGATGAACTGCGTATGGTCACAAGTATACTTTATTGTCTTTCTAATTCTTTAAAAAATATACTACTAATATTCTGTATTAATATATGTGACCCTAGACCACAAAACCAATCTTAAGTGTAATTTTTCAAAATTGAGATTTATACATCATCTGAAAGCTGAATAAATAAGCTTTCCATTAATGTATGGTTTGTTAGGATCGGACAATATTTAGCCGAGATACAACTATTTGAAAATCTGGAATCTGAGGGTGAAAAAAAAATGTAAATATTGAGAAAATCGCCTTTAAAGTTTAAATATCACTAATGAAAAATGAAGTTTAGATATATTTATGGTAAGAAATTTACAAAAAAGTCTTCATGGAACATGATCTTTACTTAATATCCTAATGATTTTTGGCATAAAAGAAAAATCTATCATTTTGACCCACACAATGTATTTTTGGCTGTTGCTACAGATATACCCCCAGCGACTTAAGACTGGTTTTGTGGTCCAGGGTCACATATGTACTGTATACGGTGTACTTGACAAGCGTTGCTAAAATAAACTTCTGAATAAATAACAATAATTAAAACACATCTTTAAAACAGTTAATTTAATTTATGTTTGCATCCAGCTAATATTTGTGAACATGAACTCAAAGCGAGAAGCATGAAGCAGTTTGTATTTGTATATCTGCAGGAGCTAAGCTTTGATGCTGTAAATAAACTGGAATGTTTCCTGTCCCTGAAATCAGTTTCCTGTATGTTTGACTTTGTCACCCCTATATCTTGCATGTTTCTCCCCAGTTAAGTGTCGCTATGAGGTGGAGGAGGTGTCCTGTTCATCAATGCTTATGTACTTTCAATAAATATGGTGAGAATCAAATACGCTTTCTGATTTGTCAATGAAACTTTTTGATGACTTCCTCTCTTCTGTCTAATAAGGTAAACGTGTCTTTGATTGGCTTGTTGTTTGGTGATTGTGCAGCTTTCTGTCTCTGTCTCTCTTGATCCTTTCAGATCTGAGTTGATCAAACAAAGTGTTTGATCAGTAAAGATGGAGAGTTATCTAACTATCATTTTGTTGTCTTCTGTGATCAAACTCGCCAGAGCTGGTACGTACAGAGAATCCTTATGTGTTAGTTAATGTTGTAGTAATTGACTCAGTTTTTAGTGTTATGAATTGGTCATAATATAATTTATAAGTTCAGTTTTTTTATGTGTAATATTTGCATTAATATAAAAGTGAATTTTAATCTCGTGTGGTAATTTTGTCCTCCCTTTTCACTGACTTAATGTCTGTTTAAGTCCATCGTCTCCAAAATACATTTTATATATATATATATATATATATATATATATATATATATATATATATATATATATATATATATATTCTGTATATATATATATATATATATATATATATATATATATATACACATATATTCTCTATCTTGTCTACAGGTAATGTGAGGCTGGTAGGTGGTAATAATTCATGTGCTGGTAGGGTGGAGGTTTATTATAATGAAGAATGGGGAACTGTGTGTGATGATTATTGGGATTTGACAAACACTGCAGTGGTGTGTAGAGAGATGGGCTGCAGTGATACTCCAAACACAATGCGTGATGCTCCCTTTGGACCAGGATCAGGAAAAATCTGGATGGATAATGTAAAATGTAGTGCATCAGATTCCTCAATATTCGAATGCTCAAAAAGGGCAATGGGTGACCATAACTGTGAGCATAGTGAAGATGTTGGAGTAATCTGCTCAGGTAGGCTGATTTTCTAGCTTTCATTATCAAATAAATGTACCATTGTTTACTATTATTATTATTATTAAAACATGCAAGTACTAAGTAGATAATCTAAATCAGAGTTTAGAGTTTAGGAAAGACCAGGTAGTACAGGGTGAATTTAACCATTTACAGTTGAGCTATTGAGGTGAAATTGCCTCTTACATCAATCTTATAGGACCGCTGATGATGTGAAATATACTAATATAAAGAATCGGCAATACATGAAAATACCAATTAAAAAAGTTAAATGTTGATTTATGATCTGAATTGTGATCATGTTTAACAACAGCATGTGTAATTTCATATGTCGCATTTACTCTAAATGTTACAAGCTATCAACTAGATTTTAAAAACAGGCCTTAAAAATTTTGTTAACAAAATAAACGAATGTACAAATTCAAACCAATGTTCCGTTATTGTTACTGTTCATCAAAATGCTAAATTTGGTATTATATCAGGAATGGACGTGGTCCACCTTCTCCCCCATGCACTGGGCAATGGTGACTCCAGAATATTAAATGATTCTGCTTAGCTAAAAATATTGTTGTGTTAGACACATATGCTTACATTCTATCCCTGACTAAATTTTATTAAATTATGCAATCCACTCTTACTATATATATCAACATAACTCTTTTTTAGTTTTTGGGAATGTTTTTTTATGTTATATTATTATTTTAAACAGTTGTTATGACTAACATTTCAGGCATCAGGTTGGTTGGAGGTTCTCGCTGCTCTGGAAGATTAGAAGTGCCTCATGGGAACACATGGTACACAGTGTGTGACGCTGCCTTTGACCAGCAGGATGCAGAGGTTGTGTGTAAAGAGTTGAACTGTGGGGCTCCTGTACAGGTGCTGGGAGCAGCTGCTTTTGGCAAAGGAGACACTCAGATGTGGACACAAGAGATTCAGTGCAGAGGAGATGAGTATCAATTTGCTCTTTGTCCAACATCACCATCACACTTTTGTTCCCATGACAACCATGTGAGCATTGTATGTGCTGGTAGGTGAACGACATAAGAACCATGAATATTTACACAATTTTTGTGTAATATTGTTAAAAAACTTTGTTATCTTTATTGTGTCCTTCTACCTTCAGAAACAATCCGATTAGTCGGTGCTAACAGTCACTGTGCTGGTCGAGTGGAGGTTCTTCATAGAGGTCAGTGGGGAACAGTGCATGACAATTGGTGGGATTTGATAGATGCTGCAGTGGTGTGTAGAGAGCTGGACTGTGGAAAGGCTTTAAGTGCACCAACGAGTTCTCATTTTGGAGAAGGATCGGGACAAATCTGGATTTCTAATTTAGAGTGTACTGGATCAGAGTCTACACTGACAAACTGTAGATTCACTGGATGGGGAACTAAAGCTAATCGTACCGGAGAAGCTGGAGTCATCTGCTCTGGTAAAATCATCTAGACTTATTTCAGAATTACTGATCTTTTCTCTGACAGAATTGCAGAATGGATGCAAATTTTTGCTCCACATTCAGTTTATGTCAGGTTTGTGTGAGGAGTGAAGTATTGTGCATTACAATATTATGTGACATGCTGAATCACAAAATGGAACACACAAAAAGCATTTTGTGGACAACTTGCATTTTTGGATTCAGACAATTCCTTTTGTGAATCAAAAAGACATAATATCTCATTCAAAGATCACAGACAAAATGGATTTCAATGACATGCTGGGTGCATTTTGTTCACAAAAGTTTTTTCTGTTATCCATTAAATGAAAAATGAATGCACTATTATGTGCACATATGCGTAGTGAATTTTATGCACAAAAGAAACTGCTGACAATTGATATAAAGTTTTATAAAGTACTATTAGGACAAGAATTTGCAAATGCTTTTTTTATTTAAGGAGTCAGGTTGGTTGGAGGATCTCGCTGTTCTGGCAGAGTCGAAGTGCCTCATAATCAGACGTGGATGTCAGTGTGTGATGCTGCCTTTGACCAGCAGGATGCAGAGGTTGTGTGTAGAGAGCTAGACTGTGGGGCTCCTGTACAGGTGCTGGGAGCAGCTGCTTTTGGCAAAGGAGACACTCAGATGTGGACACAAGAGATTCATTGCAGAGGAAATGAATCCTATATAACTTTATGTCAAACATCATCTTCTCTCAAACACAATTGCACCCATGAGAATTACATTGGATTGTTATGTTCTGGTAATGGAGCAGTAGTTGCTTATTGAGATAATCACTAACTAGTTTTTTAAAACGCATTTCTTGCTTGTTTCATACTGCTCTTAGCTAAACTCTCTGTTTGTCCAGGTTACACTGATCTCAGACTGGTAAACGGACCAGACTCCTGTTCTGGTCGAGTTGAACGTCAGTACTTTAGTAAATGGGGCACAGTTTGCGATGCATGCTGGGATATGAGAGCTGCCAGTGTCCTCTGTAGACAGCTGAATTGTGGGATTGCTGTGTCTGTTGTGGGATCAGGCTGGTTTGGAGAGGGAAGTGATGAAATCTGGGCTGATGTGTTTGATTGTGACGGGAATGAAACAAAACTCTCAGAATGTTCCATCTCTTCATGGAGTCGAGCTGAATGTTCTCATAGACGAGATGTTGGAGTCATCTGCTCTGGTAAACTTATTTGATGAAGAAAGACATAAATGTTAATACTGAAAAAACTGTAATTTCATCATGCTCCAACAACAATACAATACAATTCCAACTACAATACAGATCTTTTTCTCAGGTTCCTCTTTGGCTCTTCATGACGGTCTGGTGCGGTTGTCTGGAGAGAGACAGTGTGAGGGGGAGCTGGAAGTTTTCATCCATCAGGTCTGGAGGAGAGTTCTGCTGGACTCCTGGAGTCTCAGTGAATCCTCTGTGGTCTGCAGACAGCTGGGCTGTAGCTCTGTGCTCAACTTCTACGGCTCCTCTTCATCCAGTCCTGAACACAGTCATGAGTGTGTGACGGGCTTCCAGTGCTCTGGGAGTGAAGCTCATCTGGAGAACTGCAGCTCTCCACAAACTCTCAACTGCAGCTCCACACAACAGCTGTCAATCACCTGCCTTGGTGAGAAGAACAACATCTGGGCAGATTCTTCAGTTGTTAGTGATCAATAATGTGTTTTTCTTTCTCTGAATATCAGGTCGCGGGTCCATCAGGCTGGTGGGTTCTGGGGGAGACTGTGCAGGGAGGCTGGAGGTTTTTCACAGCGGCTCATGGGGGACAGTGTGTGATGACTCCTGGGATATTAAAGATGCCCATGTGGTGTGCAGACAGCTGCAGTGTGGAGTGGCCCTCAGTAACCAGCAGGTACCAGCCTGGTTTGGTCCTGGTTCTGGACCCATATGGCTGGATGAGGTGGAGTGTGAGGGGAATGAGACGTCCCTGTGGAGCTGCTCTTCTCCAGGATGGGGAAAACATGACTGTCAACACAAGGAGGATGTAGGAGTCGTGTGCTCAGGTAAACAGTACACTAGTGTACTGTAAATATTTATCAAAGATACAGTTGTTGTTGTTTTTCAGAAAATTGTTCAAATAAATAAACACTTGGATACAAAATATTGATTTGAGTGTAAATCACTTTACTTTTTTTGTTTTAATTGTAATTAAAATTAAATTAAATAATTTTAATTGTATTTAAAGGTATTCCTAAGAAGAAAATAGTCTACTACAAAATACAAAACAATCATATGGTTGCAATGATATTACAGTATTATTAATACAGACGTTTTCTGAGATATAAAGTATTACATATTTTAATAACATATTATGAAGCTGTTTTTAATAATATGTTATACTTTTTAGATGCAATCAGTGCTTGCAGCATGCATTAGCCTTGTATTAAATCAATGTTTTGGTCATATTTTAGCTTTACCACAACCTGAAATTTATTAGTTTTAATGCACATCCTTTTCCATCTAGAGTTTAAAGAGATCAGGTTAACTGAGGGCTGTGAAGGGAATGTGGAGGTTTTCTACAATGGATCCTGGGGAAATGTGTGTTACAACAAGATGGACAGAGACACAGCGAGTCTGATCTGTCAAGAGCTGAACTGTGGAAGATCTGGCAGTGAACCCAGTAATTCAGAGGGACTGAAGTCTCATAATTGGCTTGATAACCTTAAATGTCGACAACATGACTCTGTTTTATGGCAGTGTCCATCTTTACCCTGGGGACAGAATGACTGTGGTGAAGATGAAGTGGCCAAAATCACCTGCTCAGGTTGGATGATATTTAAATCATTTAATATGGTCTCAATAATCATGTTTCTGTACATACAATTTTGTCGAATGGAGTAAGAAATCTTAACTGTTTCTGAAAACTAAAGTGAACCAATGGTAAAATGATTTGAGGCTGAAATGTTTAGCAGTTTTTACACTGATAATTGGTTTTCACAGAGAGATGTCAGATTTCTCATCCTAATATTCTGTTCACTTTTCTTTATTTTATCATGTTATAATCTCAGAGGAGGAAACTCTTGAGTCTCCTCAGAGTCGTCTGACATGTTCAATCTCACCATCTCCTCATCAGAGACAGTGCACATGTAGGTTTATTTACAACAAATCTGTTGAATGCTTGAATGTAAGCCTATATTTTCCAAGAAAATTACTGTTTAATTATTAATACATTTCCTACATTTCACTGCTGGTTATACTCTGTATAATTGTGTATGTGACAAATAAAACTCTTGAATTAATAGCTGCATTTTAAAAATAGGAATTAATTACCTCAAAAAATAATCGTGGTTTTAAATACCTCTAGCTTCAGTATTAGTCTGTGTTTTGTTGTAAATGTTGTTCTGAAGCTGATCTGTGCTGGTTGATGTGTGTGTTTCAGATCATGTTCCTCTCAGACTGAGTGGAGGGGAGGGCCGGTGCTCTGGGAGGCTGGAGGTGTATCATAACGCTGTGTGGGGCTCAGTCTGTGATGATCAGTGGGACATCAGAGATGCTCAGGTGGTCTGCAGGCAGCTGGGTTGTGGAGCAGCACTGAGGGCTGATGGGAATTCAGTCTTTGGTGCTGGTGAAGGTGTTGTGTGGCTGAACAGAGTCGAGTGCAGAGGGAATGAGATTCACCTGTGGGACTGTCCTCTCTCCCTGCAAAACCACACTGACTGCTCCCACAAAGAGCACGCTGGACTCACCTGTGCAGGTCACAGCAATACACTGAGAAATATTCTTCTTTTTTTTTTTTTATATTCTTTTTATGTGTAAAATACAATCATGATTTTGAATGTGTTTGTGTCTGTTCTGACAGATTTGTCACAACAACAACCTGCCACAACAACATCAGCTTCTCCTCCAGTGCGCTCAACATCAGTCTCTCCTTCACACGCTCCTCTCTCCGTCCCCCCAGAGCTTGTGGTTGTACTGGGAGTTGTGCTCTTACTGCTCTTAGTGCCACTGCTTATACTGATTCAGCAGAACAGAGTGATGAGGAGAGGTAGGAGAGATCCAGAGACTGTCATATTGTGTCTTATTCAGTGTGTGATCAGTCATGTGTTGTGAACTGACAGCAGGTTTGTCTGTCTACACTCACAGCTCTCTCTAAGAGGAGACACAGAACGACGACTGAGGCCGTTTATGAGGAGATTCAGCACAGACACAATCACTTCACTCAGAGGGGTGAGACATGAGCCATCAATCTCATTTAATACCATTAATAACAGAGTCTGTCAGACAGTTGATGTTCATCTATTATTAGTCCTGTTAAACCTCCTGCTTCAAACCACAGAATTCCTGACAGAAAACCATAGAGCTGCAGGTGCATGTTTATGTGTGTGTCTCTTCCTGTGTGTATTTCTGGAAGGCAGTGAGTAATAGGTTCATGTGAGGATGTATGTGTGTGTGTGTGTGTGTGTGCATGTTTATGTGGTTTATGAGGACACAAATTTGTATAATGACATGGGTATGACAGAGGTATTACAATATGAAGGTGGTTTATGAGGATACTGCCTATGTCACCGTAATTCAAAAGGCTTAAAAAACATACCAAATGGTGTTTTTTTGAAAATCTAAAAATGCACAAAGTCTCCTGTGAGGGCTAAGTTTAGGTGTAGGGTTGGTGTAGGACAATAGCACACACAGTTTGTTCAGTATAAAAACCATTACGCCTATGGAGAGTCCCCATAAACCACAAAAACCAACATGTGTGTGTGTGTGTGTGTTTGCTAATAGGCCCAACATAAACATAGTATTTCTGTCTCTAAAATGTAAGTAATTGTCAAAAAAAAAATATAATAATAATAATAATTTGACATTATTCTTGTCACTAACACAATCCTTTATAATCCAAAGGAAATGAGGACTGAGTCTGTTTGTAATCATGAACATGCTTCTGCCTGTTCTGCTCTCCTTTAACAGGGAGTCTCATCTCTGAAGAACTGCATTCTAATTTACTGTTTCTAAGATTCTAATTTGATGTTCTCAAAGAAATATATAAAATGTAATCCACACCCATGAAAACACATATAAAATGATTCCACCACTAAAGGAAAATAAGTTATCAATGACTCAGTTGTATCAACACTGCATATTATGATTACGTCAACAATGTTATCAAGCAGTTATTAAGACCTGCAAGAGCATATTTTACATATAGTTTCGAAAAATATTTAAAAATGCCCAAAGTATAGGCTACATCAAAGTTATTTCTCTGAAAATGAATTGACAATGAGCTTGTTCAATTCCATTGTGCTTTGCAATACAAACAAAATATATATTTATATATTTGAGGTGAAGGCATTGCTTTCATTTGTTTAGTTGTAAATGAATCACATAATGCTCAACTGTGTGCAATGTAAACCAGTGGGAGACCACAGACAGTTGTGATTATCCGCATTACATTAAAATAAAGTTAATTTTTTTTTTTTTATATATATATATAGCATTTAATGCTGAGAAGGCCTCTAGACTTGGGGCCTCAGAAGAACTGGACTAGGAAGGATGCATCCTTATTAGGATATGTCCTTCCATTTGAAAAGCACCCTATAAAGACCTTGAGTACTTTAGTTCAGTTGTTTAATTAGGGTTAAGCTAAACTCTGCAGGACAATGGCCCTTCAGGAACAGGTTTGGACAACCCTGATATAAATTATTTCTTTCTCTTTCTCTACAACCTGAATTCCAGAAATGTTGGGACATTTTTTAAATTTGAATAAAATAAAAACTAAAAGACTTTCAAATCACATGAACCAATATTTTATTCACAATAAAACATAGTTAATTTAGTGGATAAAAGTGTAAAATTTCTCCATTTAAACATTTATGTTCTCTCATTTCAAATTTGATGCCTGCTACAGGTCTCAAAAAAGTTGGCACGGGGGCAACAAAGGGCTGAAAAAGCAATACATTTTGAAAAGATTCAGCTGAGAGAACATCTAGCATCTAATTAAGTTAATTGACAACATGTCTGTAACATGATTAGCTATAAAAGGAATGTCTTAGAGGCAGAGTCTCTCAGAAGTAAAGATGGGCAAAAGCTCTCCAATCTGTGAAAGCGTGCATAAAAAGATTGTGGCATACTTTAAAAACAACTTTCCTCAACGTCAAATTGCAAAGGCTTTGCAAATCTCATCATCTACAGTGCTTAACATCATCAAAAATTTAGTCAATTTCTGTGTATAAATATTACCCCAAATAGAAACAGAAAATTGTGCCATAGCCTACGCACTTTCATGAGATCGTGTTAGACATCAATTAGCTATTTTACAAATGGGAATAGGCTACAATGAATTCATAATGTTTTACATTCAAGCTTAAAAACCCTTAAAATGTATAGTGAAAAGTTCTTTAAAAGCATCTGGAATGCAATAAAGTTATTTTAAAACTGTTTTTAAAGCATTTGCTGCATGGATTAAAAAGATAGGCCAATAAATAATTCACATAGGCCTAGGCCTATCAGTCAGACAAAATTGCGTCGCAGCAAATCCTTTAAATTTCAAGGAAAAAGATTTGCATACTTTTTTTTTCATTATTATTGAATACAATTATAAAATAAAACGCAAATTATAATCGGGCCTGTTTTAGGCTTTCCCTTAATTTTAGATGGTGACGGGGAAAATCTCCTCATTGGACGTGCAGAGAGAAATATATGCATCTTAACGGATTACATAGGCTAATGAAGAGTTTTTGCTTTGCTTTTCATTATTTCGTTTTAAAGTAGTAATTTAAAGCTTTCTATATTTATCATATCTGTGAGCCAGTTTCGGTTCATCATTGAAGCGCTCTTGTTCAAGACCGGCAGAAATCTCATTCTCTGTTTTCCTATTTTATAAAAGCACAATGTTGATATTGTGAATGCACACAAATAAAAGTAGACCCTTTACAGTTCCAAATTATATATTACTCTTACCTTTATGAGCAAAAATCACACAGCGTATTTTAAGTTGATTTTACTGTACGAAAAAAATGCAAGTGACCACGCTGGAGCCTCCGTGTCCTAAAGTTTGCTTCAGCTTCCACTCTCCACACAAACTCAAAGATGAGTTTACAGTTGCCCACAGAAAAAAACAAGTTGTTCCCACGCCCCTGTATACATATTGTATTTTTCTAATGTCTCATGTTAAATTTGTAGAAGACAGACCTGAGCTCTATGATGATGTCAAGATGAGTGCCCAGAACTCTGATAATAAAGGTATTTAACTATTATTTTGTGTCTTTTACATAATACTTTTAAACTGCTGCTTAGTACTGATATGATGATAACATTTGTTCTGTTTATATCTTCATAGTAGACACACCAGATCATTATGATGGTGCCATCATTATTGGACAGAACTTTGAAGGTGTAACAAGTGAGTCACAGAACTTCAATTTATTTTCACTCTTGTATATGTTTCTTACCGCCATACCACCCTGGGGTCCGATCTCGGAAGCTAAGCAGGGTCGGGTCTGGTTAGTACTTGGATGGGACACCGCCTGGGAATACCAGGTGCTGTAAGCTTGACTCGGAGAGGGGATGGGCGCCATCGAGTCAATAAATAAGCCCACTGAAAAGACATGATGTCTCATGTCTCCCCAACGGCCGAATCGGTTAAGGGATTAAAAATAAATAAATCTATAATATATTGAATATGAATCAATATGGCTTTATAAAGAGTTAATCCTAATAGTCTCAGACAGTCATGAGGAGAAAGATCAATGACACAAGCTGTGTAACACAATGTGAGGTTTTATTTCACAGGTGTATCAGAGGGAGATCAGGAGGAGTATGATGATGTGAAGAACAGCAATGCATATGAGAGAAACCTGTTGGGTAGGTTATTTTAATCTTTTTACATAATCTATACTTTTAATCATGTCGCTCATTTAAACTAAATCGTGATACAATTATAAAAATGTGAATATGCTTATTTGCAGACTATGATGATGTAGGGGAGGAGACAAAGAGGGAGGAGCCATGTGACTGACCACACCCACTGCCTCTGTTCATGAAATCATATTACAGTAAATGGAATTGCTGGGAATTTCTTATATTGCTACTAATGCATCAATGCCAATGTTTTTATGTTATGTTTAAATATTTTTGTTTGAAAGATTACACGCTTTGCAAGTTCAGTATCAACACATTTTAATATTTGTATTTCTATTTTGATATTAATGCATTCACCTAATAAACAAAAGCTATCACTCATTCATCATGTCACAAAATACTTTTAAAAGAGTACTTTTTCTACTTTAAAATTGTAGCATAAATGTTTTAGAAAGTACTTTGAGGTACTACTGTACTTTTAGGCTGCTGACAGAATTATCTAACTAACACTTAATAGATATTATAAAGCTTGATGTTTTTCCATAAGCTTACGGTCATAGTATTAGTTCTGTACTATCAGCTTGAATTCACTTAAGTAGAGCATCATTTATTATTTTATTTACAAGAAACATTCCTGGGAAAGATAAAGGTATGCAAAGGTATACACATCCTCTGAGGTAAAAAAACCCTCACCCAAACAGTTTATTACATAACGGTCCATTTTAACTTTACAGTTTGATTTAATAGATGACACTCAATTATTTGCGCTGAGCTTGAATCTTTTGCAGCAATAGCTCCATATGCAGGTTAAGGTTTGGCTGACCCTTCTTAGTTTTTCTTTTCAACAACTGATATGTTGCCACTTTCTTTTCCTTATATTTCTTAAGAGCCTCCTCTCGCTGAGCTTTGTCTTTCAAGAATTCCTACACAGAGACATAATAAAATAAAGCATGTATCAATCATTTACCAAAGCATGTAAAGGGTAATGAAAATGTGTGTGTTTACATGACATAAGTCTTCCTTAATGACATCACATAGGAGATTCATTAGGGAATGGAAAACTGTACAAAAATTATTTCCTCACCTCTCTTTTTCGTGCACGTTCATCCTTTATCCTTTCATATTCTTGCTTTGTCTTCTGATATGATGACATTTTTTGCTTCTGCTGGATGAATGGAGTCTTGTGGGAGCTGATGACACAAATCAGAAATGTGGATTTATATATATATATATATATATATATATATATATATATATATATATATATATACATATACATATATAAATATATGTGTGTGTGTGTGTTTATGTACATATACATATATATACACACACAAGCTATTACTGTACCTGTCAGGCTCTGCTGGTTCATTAGCTGAATCAGGGATGGTAGTTTGGTCAATCGTTGTGTTTGAGACGTTTCTCTCAGTGAAAGGTGAATCCAACTCAGTTTTTAGTTCATCATCTGTCTCGGTCTCTTCATCTACTGCTCTCCCTTTACATCTTTTCTTCTTTTTTTCTTGTTCTTCTTCATCTAGTCGTTCCTTTTCAGCCAGGTATAGATGTCTCAGATGCTCGGGATATTCCTCTTCTAACTGGATTTTTGATGGTTGCATTTTTTTCCTCTCCTTTCTGAGAAGTTTGTTATATTCATGTTTTACTTTCTCCTTCCTTTTGAAAGCAAACCCCTGACCTGAGAAAGAATGAGATGAGATTCAAACAGTACACACATTTAGTCCTAGTTAAATATTTGTTGTAAATATTGGTCGATGTCGTGACGCTCATTATTTTCTGGATCTATTACATTAATCAAAAATATATTATGGCAATTTATATAATGAAATGTATGAAACCAACGTTAAAGCAAAGATACATATCTAAAAACACGGGCACGTGCGTTTCACACAACCAATTTTTCTAATTTATTTGTCACAGACCCTTATGTCGAATTTGTTTATTCATTGTTAACTGTCCACATCTAAAATACATTTACTTAAATGTTAATTATTTACGTGGCTGTGTTTAAAGTGAAACTCACCTTCTTTTAAACTACCATCAAAAACCTTGTTCTCCAGAAGCCATTTTCTTCTCCTTTTGGCGTTGTGTGATAAACCGCCATGTGCGAATTTGTTATTAAAGTATTTTCCTCCAATCGGACCTTTAGTTTTTGCGGTTTGTTTTAAATGTGCCATGTTTCACGTTAACTTAACATCTGCTCACACTAGTATGTGGACAAACTGTGTAGAAACGCACAATAATGACGTACGGATGGTCGCAAGGCATTACTAATCAAATTTGTGTGCCATTTGTGTGAGGGCAACATATTCGATTCGCCCATTCAACAAAACGCTGACTAGTACACCCAACATGGCCGCGCATTCAGTCTCTAAGAGCAATCATATCCTGACTACTTACGTCTTAAATACTGTGTCAACACAACAGCTGCTGCTCTCGCTAAATATTCGCACTTTTCTGTGCCTGTAAAAATGGCATTTAATGGCATACCCATCGACACTTTAAAGAGGAAAATAGATGAAGTTAAGCGCTTTCTGTCCATATCATTAAGTATCTCAAATGCGCACACTGTGGACTTTTACACGCGTGGTGTTTGGAGCACGTTTATGTGCGTGAGTCCAGAGGAAGTGCTGTGTGCTGTCAGTTCCACACAAGACCGCATGGAGGCGATAGAAGGTAAGATGCTCTCAATCTATGCATACATACATACATATATTTCTATATCTATCTATCTATAATCTATATATTATATATATATATATATATTACTTTTAGAGAAGGAAAACACCACCTTTGGTTTCTGCAATGCTTCAAGTAAGTTGGTGGACATATCAGCCCTGCTGAGGGCAGCGAAAGCCCACTGTTTACCAGGCCTGGGGGTCTGTATGCAGCTGGAAGATCTCATGCAGAATCTGAGATTGATGACTGGCACTTTAGTAGGTAACTACAGTCAGATCAGAAGCATTGAAAATCACATTTACATTCCTCTGGATCTTTATTGTGATTATTATGCATGTTCATTCAGGTTATTAGAAGGTCGTATTTCATGCATTGTCTGTAATTCCCATAGGTGAGTCATCAGTTAAAGTACTTGCACCGGATGAGTTTATGAACTGTAAGAAGGCACATGAGGTGCAGGCTATGTCTGAGGCTGTGGCTAGTTTGGCCAAATGCTGCCGAGTCAAACAGGTAAAAATGCTTAAATTGTAATTTAGTTAAAAACAAACTGAATTTAATCTTTTTCATTGTCTGTTTCTTCATCTCAGGTGATAGATGTGGGTTCAGGGAAAGGCTACCTGTGCTCGTATCTGTCCATGCGGTTTAACCTACAGGTGTTTGGGATCGACTCCTCTAGCACCAACACACATGGAGCTCAGGAGAGAAACAGGAAACTGAAGAAGTTCTCCAAAGCCTATCAGAAACTGAACAAAGCCCCTAGGAAGCAACCGTTGGAAAGTGAGGAGGAGAGTAAACAACACAGCAGCAACTTTGAAAATACTGATGGCTACAAAAACTCTGTTACCAAGGAAAAGGGACATTTTGAGGCTCAAGCGGAAATCAGTGCTTTATCAAAACAATTCACCAATGATTTATCTGCTTCAGATAATGCTGCAGAATGTCCATTAGACCCGAATGATTCAGATTCAGGAAGCAGCTTCCTCAGTTTGCTGTCTCTGGACGTCATAGAGGACGTCTCTCCCCATGTCCACCCCAGCCAGCTGAGCCTGGAGGAAAGGGAGAAGAGGAAGAGAGAGAATCTGGAGAGGAAAGCTCGAGAAGGAAGGGAGAACAACAGCGACGACAGACTGTTTTCCCCTCTGACCTCATATGTCACAGCAGAAACTGAGCTCAAGACGCTGATCACAGAGCTGCAGGTGAAGAGATGTCATAATACAGGGGGTTCTGACTAGGTCAAAAAGTTAATAATAATAATAACAATAAATAACGAATTAATTGGTTTAATATCTAATTGTAGTAGTAGTAATAATAATCATAAATTATTATTATTATTATTAATTGACTATGAAATAATTAGTAATACATTTTAGAATTATTTAGAGAAGAATATTCTAAAAATGTCAAATAATGTTTAAATAAATGTTGTTAAATATAATAATAATAATATTAAAAATGTTCTAAAATAAATAATCAGGGCAGAAACATTGTGTACAAAGTGTAAAACAACAACAACAACAGTAATAATAATCATTATTATTTATTATACCAATTATTTCATTCATTATTTAATAATAATAATTGTAGAAATATTTTAAAATGTAAAATAAATATTGTTAAAATAAAAACAATAACAATAGTAGTAATAATACAAATAATAATAGTTTATTATTAATTGTAAAACAAATAACCAAGGGTGAAAAATTGTGTAATAATGTAAAGTAACAACAACAAAAACAACAACAACAGTAATATGAATTTCTGTAATAATACTGTTGTTGTTGTTGTTGTTGTTATTGTTATTGTTATTATTATTATATATATAATTATAATCAATTAATTAAATAATTTTACATCGTTGTTTTATAATATATCATCATATAATATCATGCTTAAAATTCTAAGTAGGTGCTGAAGGTCTATTTTTCTATTCTTTTTGAAGCATTGCTTTTTTCCTCTTAAATGCATTGTGAATTCATTTCATATGACATTCTCTCAGGATCAAATAATTGATGTATATTAAACTCATATAATAGCACAAGAGAAGCATTATGCTGCAATAGTTGTCCAGCTGTGGGCTCTGATTATAGAGCTGATGTTGCACCAATGCTATTACAGCTCAGCGAGACGCCTGCGATTATCCTAATCATGTTAATTAGGTGAAATTGAGCTCAAGAATGGAGAGGGACTTGGATGTGTCCATTGCACATTATTTATGATCAATGAGAGATGGCAAACAGTCTGTGTTGATTTCACAAAATTACCCCCCTTTTTTTCTTTCTCCCTCTCTCTTTTTTCTGGCTGGTACCCAGGATGCAGTTCTGGTTGGCCTGCATACGTGTGGAGATTTGGCCCCCAGCACTCTGAGGATGTTCAGGGCCAAACAGGAGCTGCGCGCCGTTTGCAGTGTGGGCTGCTGCTACCACCTGCTCTCTGAAGAGTTTGATCAGGACAGAGAGGGTAAGAACTCTTCCTGTCTGCACACACACACACACACATACACACACACACACACACACACATACACATATGTGGACTGATCAGTCTCTATCAGAATGGTTGAACAAGTCTTCAAACAAGACAAGCTGTGTGGAATTGCATTTCTCTGTATAATGTTTTTTTTTTTACCGGCAATGTGCACCCCTGTACCAATACTTGGTTAAAAAATTTAAATAATAATAATAATAATAAATAAAGTATTATTATTAAAATGTCATTATTTTATAATGAATATTTTTGTTCATGATTGTTTAGTAAACAAATAGATTATTTAATAATAATAATAATAATTATGACGATGATGATTATTGTTAATAATACAATAATTATAATGTAATTGTTACATTCTATTAACATCCTAATCATTATTGTAATTTTTTTAAACATCCTAATAATTAACATCTATAATGATTAACATCTACAAATATACACAATTATAATAATTGGAACAAAGATAATAAATGTATTATTCATTATAAAATTGTTAATAATCCATTTTCTTACATAATAATAATCAAAATTGTTATTATATTGTGTTATTTTATAATAAATAATACATTGTTTTATTATAAATAAAACATGTTGTTTATTAAATAAATTACTTAATTAATTGTTTATTAGTATTATTTTAAGTTCTAATCTCCAAAACAACCCTATTAGGCCCCACTACCTTTTGTTGTGTGGACAAAAAGCACTGACACTTTTTTCATATTATGTTCATAGAGAATACAGATTTGGAAGAACATGAGAATAAGTAAATGATGACACAATTTTTATTTTTAGGTGGACTTTCTAACTTGGTGTTAGTTTAAGAGAGCATTTGGTTTCTGTCTGCCTCAGACAAGTTCTCTTAGAGCAGACAGTACATAAAGGATTGGAGTGCCTTCAAAATATGATATTTTGATCACATAATTACTGTGCTATGAAGCACAGTCGGGCTACAATAATATCTCATTGTCTTTTAAAGCCTGCTGATCACACCACAGACCCTTGATTGCTGCAGGGACAGAGCTAAAACGCATGAAGTGTGTGCAAAAGCTGGACTGACATCACAAACACTCTTCCCTTCGACAGACTGTCTGTTTGATCTCACAAACTCAAGAAGAGTCAGTACAACATGTGGTGCTTTCAGAATTATGAAGTCAGCGTTTTCAGGGCTTCAGCGGCTCGCTTTACAAGCGCGTTTGTTCTGAAGAAGAAACAAAATGTAATGAAACAAATGCAGTTCCAATTGAAATGCACATTGTGTCTTTTAGTCTCAAAACCCCTGTACAGTTACAGCATGCTGTGCATTTAAAGGTGAAGTGTGTCATTTTTGTGCCACTCGCACCATCCCACCGATTTATGAAGATTTTACATAGAATTTCACTGAGCAGAATTTATTGCTATGATCTTTTCATTTTGACAGCGTAATACTTTTACACGATATCTCCTCTCAGGCCCTGCATTTGACTCAATTCAGAAGAGCCCACGCAAGGTCTCCTACTTGAACAGAAAACAGGAAGTCCCGCCCACCAACAACATTAGTTAAGCAGTCGCTTATTTATAGTGCATTAAATTAGTATTTTCATAAATAAATAAAAAAATAAATACACACTTCAGTTTTAAATTGTTGTATTATCAAATGCAAAATGAAGACTCTTCAGTTTAACATCGCACAGCAGCTGGTCGCCTCAAAACAGTGTTAAAGTTCACTCATAATGAGTCAAACGTTTCATAATGAAATCGCTGATATTGTTTTGTTCACTGTCCCTCTCTCAGGCATTTTTTTACGCACAGCTCATTCTGTATCAGGTCTGTTCTGGACTCTGGATCCTGTTCAGTTTGGCATGGTTTAGATTAGCGTGATAGCTGGAGTAAACAGTGTTTATCTACTCTAGTCTGGGTCTTGTTTGAATGGCATGTGTTCAACAAGTTCTCATCTACAAAAATGTTTAGTGTTTAGTTTAAAATGCAATAAAAAGTTTGGGTTGTTAAGATTTTTTATGTTTTTGAGAAGTCTCTTATGCTTACCAAAGGTGCTTTTATTTGATGCAATAAATACAGTAAAATTGTGAAATATTATTACGATTTAAAATAACAGTTTTGTATGTTAATATATTTAAAAATGTTAATTTATTCCTGTGATTCAAAGCTGAATTTTCAGCACAAGTGTCACAAGATCGTTCAGAAATCAGTCTAATATACTGAATTGCTGCTTTAGACACATTTATTATTATTATTAAGGTTGAAACTAGTTGGAAAGCATTTTTTTACAAGATTCTTTGATAAATAGAAAGTTCAAAATAACATTTATTTGAAATAGACATCTTTTATTACATTATAAATGTCTTTACTATAATCTTTGATCAATTTTAATGCATCCTTGCTGACTACAAGTATAAATCTTTGTAAAAGATTCTTATGACCCAAACATTTGAAAAGTATTTGATGTTAAAACTTAAGCCGTATAGTTTTTCATCTCTGTTGTTTTGTGGTTGTTGCTCAGGGTGTGTCGATGCTGTGTGTGGTTTCCCTATGAGTCAGTATCTGAAGGCTCAGGCGTGTTTCTGTGGTCGAAATGCCAGGATGTCAGCATGTCTCGTAAGTCTGGCTCACACGTCACAAATAAGATCACATTGCCCACGCATCTTCAACCACATCCTTTGCTTATTAGCTGATGCATGTTGCATCAGGTTTTAACAGGTTTATAAACAGTTTAGGTGTTATTTGTTAAAACATAATGCCATTAAACTCAAGGCAACTATCAAGCAATAGTTATCAATGTGTTACGTTATCAATTCAGGCTTGTTTCCAGCAGACTTTGCTAAAACTCTTTTTATTCCCCTCTCAGGCTCTGGAGAGAGTGTCTGCTGGAGGAGGAGTGAGTATTTGATTGTGTCATGTATCATATCAATATTCATTTTTCAATTAAAAACTCATTTCCCCTGCAGAATTTGCATATAGAGAGTGCAGTCTCATGCGACCGAGGCTGTTTGCACAGCTGATTGTAATGTGCTGGTCAAGCTTGAACGCCAGAATGTACAGCATATGCGCCTATGCATATTTATCTAATTCAATTAGACGCACTGTGTATTTTAATTTGATTTGTCCTCTTTTAAAAACGATTGAAAGTACAGAGGTGAAGCAGTCAGCATGAACAAACTCTTTTTGACTTCTGCATGTCTGATTGTTTGGATGACATAATTGTCATGGAAAATATGACATAATCTGTTTTCAAAGTTGCCACAAATGGTACAAACATTTCAAATGAAGTAATTAAAAATATAAATAAGTAAGCAAACATAACCAAGCAAGCATGTGTTGTATAAGTAAGCAAAATCAGCTTTGAAATGCAACAAAATGATTTGGATTTTGGTTAACTGGGTTTCTTGTCTGTTACAGCTGCCTATGGAGTCACTTTTTTATCGGGCGGTTCTTCATGCTATTTTAAGAGATCACTATGATTGCTTTAAAAGGTATTATACTAATTGTTGCTACAGGAAATCGTCATGGCCTAAAGAAACACATAACCAAATATTGGAGGTTTGGCAGTAAATTCTACTTAGGCTAAGTAAAATATGTATTTAAAATTCAAAATGATTTTATTTTACACACACACACACACACTCTCTCTCTTTCTCTCTCTATATATCCACATACACACATTACACTTTTATTAATCTACAGCACAGATTATATAAATAGACATTTAAATAAATACATTAATTATATATATTTATGTATATTTTGTCACTATAAATGAATTAGTATATAAAATGTAATTTCTTATTTAATATTTTTAGTAATATTATATATGTGTGTATATATATATATGTGTGTGTGTGTGTATATATACATGCATACACATACACACACACACACACACACACACATATGTAAACATTTAATTTTTTATTTAATGTTTTAATTGCTAATATTTATTAATTCTATATGGATTTGTGTATAATTTAAAATGATTAAGTCTACATCTCTTGTTCTGTCCATCATATGCACCATTGCACCATCATATAAAGTGCATTATAGAGTCTGTGTCATGCTGGATTTGTTTTGTTACTGTGCCACACGATCTATTTATTTTAGTAGTTCAGTAGCTCAGGCTGTTTTATGCCTTTTAGCTACATGTAGATATCTGGAAAAACTACTAATTGTTGCCACAAGTCTTCATGGTTTAAAGAACCATAACCAAATATTGTAGGTTTGGCAGTAAATTATAGTTTAATATAAAACCAAAAAAGTCCTGGCTTTGAAAAACAGTATGTAAAAGCGGAAACACACACACCCCGGACCCCCTGATAAGCGGCTTTCAGTCGGAAACACAAGCGATGGCAAATATTGAGCTCCCACACTGACGCCGTTCCTCTCCAAAAGACCAGTATCAGATATCTCATCGACAGCACTCTCACCACATCATCTGCTCATTAGACAGAAAACAACCGCCTGTCTTTGTTTTAGTAAACTAGAGGAGAGAATAAAGAGGCTCCAGATTCCCTCTAGTCCTTCCTTCCTTTTTGCGGAGGATGAGAAATGTTTATTGAGATACTTGATCGTGGCTGCAGAGAGCAGATCTGATTCAGTGCTGACTGATGCTCGTGACTCAAACCCTAAAGCCCTGTTTTCAGGTTTAATAAGCTTCTGTGAGTCAAAGCCAGACCATCAGGTTACGGTAATGGGCAAGTCAACAAGGAGTGCAGAGTTCACCCTCTACATGTGACTTACTGTCTGTAGCCTACATTTAGTTTTTAAACTACATTAAAAACAGATGTGTTAGTTTGTTTTTGTTATGAGACATTTTTGCTGTATGTGATGGGTATTTTATTTTCTATTGACAGTGAGAAACGTGTTGGGAACGTGTACTCCAAAGCCTCGTCGTTTGTGGACTATGTCAGACAAGCACTTAGGAAGCTGGATCTGGATGACACCAAAGTAATAACCAAAAGTTCTCACATTACATTTAATGTTTTTTTCAGTCAGCCCACATGCATCTGAATTACACCACAGTGAAGCTAATGAGATGAACAGACTAGAATATGTTTGACACGTACGGAAATATGGCAACAGATAGCAAAGAGACAATTAAAAAGGCTTCGCCAGGCCTAGGGCAAATTTGCAGCATTCTGTAAAGTAGTAAAATATACTGTAGATTATATAATATTTACATTGAAAATAATTTTTAATAATTTAAATTACTTTTAATTTTGATTCGCACGTGATCTTTTAGAAAACATTGTAATATGATTTGGTAATATTTTTTAATATATACATTTTATATATATATATATATATATATATATATATATATGTATATATATATATATATATATATATATATATATATATATATATATATATATATATATATATATATATATTAGTGCTCCCAAAATTAGCGCGTTAAGTCCATTTATTCAGTCACAGAACGTCTTTACGATCACATCAATCCAGAGACGTTTCAGAAGCGCGCTCCAGCTTCACTTCAGCGTCAGGCGCGCGAGTCAAACAGGTGCGGAAACCGGCGCGTGCTGTAGCCTGTATCAATTCATATCAAAGCGCGAAATAAACTACGTGCATGCAATGTCGTGGTCCGTTAAGGCATGAAGTTACCAAAAAGGCAATTAAAACTACATGCCTTAAAACTGTGCGTGCATGTAATATGTTATATTCCACCGAAAGGGTGCCATTTGCTTCCAAAATTCTTCAGAAAAAAATTCATTTCTATTTTTTTTTAAAGACTGAATCTAGTAATACACATATTTAACTATTCAAAATCTGTATTTCATCCATCTCAGGTAACTTTATTAATTTTTTTACACAATTTTTAAGTGGACGATGGATGCATTTTTCTCAGTCCTGTTACCAAAACTCTAATGTCTTTTTATGTCAACAAATTCTTCATTTCCCCCTCACACAGGTGTTTATTTTAAAGAAATTGTTGGTTTCATGATCCAAAAAAATATTATTTTTATCATAAAAAATCACTATAGATCTACACAAGGTGTATTTTTCTAAAGTACACAAACCCATTGTTTTCATTTTAAAGGCAACTCAAACCTTATCAATTTTTCTATGATGCAATTTATTAAACTATGAGATAAATTATGGACCAAACTTAATAAAAAAAAAAAAAAATAGTGGTTTAACTTGATTTTTTAAAGGAAAAAACTATTTAGTAACAGGAATGAAACTGGTAACAGGAAGGAGTATATTAGTATACAGGTTTGACTACACATGTTAATGCCCGCACCGATAGTGAACTGACTAGTGAGCTGACCTCACTGAAATCATGTTTCTATTTAAATCCAGTGGTCTGCAGAGGTTTTTGTTCGGGTTATGTTTAGTGATAGAGGACGGGTTATAGGATAAGATATAAATAACAAAACAAAAAAATTCAATTATAATTGATATTAAAAATAACAAACTTAAATAATATTTAAGTTTTTCTTTGGATATTGTTTTCTTATAGCACAGCTCACACTCAAACGCCATTCTATATATGAGTCTAATACATAATTGCCACAGGACAGAAATTTCTTAAGTACATTTTCTGTCGTACTTGCAGGAAAGTAATATAAAACAACAATTCTGGAGCAACCATAGGTTTTCTCTGGGCAAAAGCATTTTCTCAGTGTGGATAGAAGGCCAAAACATTGAGAAAAAGATACATTTTCAAATTGATCTAGATTAATATAGATGTAGCCTAATATTTACATGAATAAATCTAATTACACTACTCACTCCTGTTACTTTTACTCAGTTACTATATATACGTATAGGATATATGAGTATATGAGTAACAGGACTGAAAGTAACAGGATTGAGATTTTATTATTATTATTATTATTTAGTCATTTAGCAGACGCTTTTATCCAAAGCGACTTACAAATGAGGACAACAGAAGCAATCAATTGCAGTAATAAAACAGATCCAAAACTAAAAGCTAAAACTTAATAAATACTACGTATACACATTTTAAAAATAAAGAAATTAAATAAAAATGAGAAATGCATACAGCAAAATTTCAAAACATTTCAATGAAAAACAAAAAATAAAGATAAAAACAATTACAAATATCAAAGAACAAAAGGTATGAGTATAAAAATGATTCTACCATAACACTAAGCCAAACGCCAAAAAAAACTATATATATATATATATATATATATATATATATATATATATATATATATATATATATATATATATATATGTGTGTGTATGTACAACCACACACTCATACACATATATACATTTATAAATTCAGTATATATATTATTTCATTTCCATTTAGTTTGTTGAAGTATTAAAATAACTCAAATTAAATACAACTAAAACTCAATAAAAGACCTATACAGACATAATAAATTCCAACATAATTTAACTAAAATTAAAATAAACAAAAAATACAAATAAAATTACAGTAGTTTATCAGTAATACTTCAAATAACACTGCCAATGCTAAAAAAACACAGCTTAATGGTTATAAGAAATGGTTATAAAAACTGAAACAGAAGTGAAACAAGTAGTAGGAAAGAGGAGAAATAAAAAGCGATACTTATATCCTTTGCCGGTGTCCCAGCCCGGTGGAGTCGCACGGTAGAGTCGATGGTGTTTACACTCTTCGGTCTTCACACGACAGCTGCTGCGGTAAACTAAGCTTTCTTTATACCTGTCTAACAAAATACTAATTGAATTTAGCTGGACACACTTTCCTTATTTTTCCACAACAAATGGCCAAGCAAGCGTAGACACTGACAAGATACACGATACAGAACGAGACGCGATATCAGCACGTCTCCACACAGTAAACAAAACAAGCTTTTAGGATAAAATTAGCAAATACATATAATCTAGCCACATGGAGTACATGCTAATATTATGACAATACTCTGCAAATTATAGTGATTCCATATATTTATATTTTTAAAACAAACAAGTAACATCTAAGAAATAATTTAGGTAACAGGACAGTATATTTATAATGACTCACACAGCCACCATTACAATATCATCAAATATACAGAAAAATAAATAAGACCACATGCTTTTGATCATTTCATTGCCTTCAGAAGATCCAGATGTTGCAATATTATCTTGAAAATGTGTGTTGTGGAATTTTCCCAGTTTTTTAGAGGAGGGGGGGGGGGTGTTAGGGTAACAGGACTGAGTGAAAACCTGGGGACACGACTAAAATGTGTCTTTTATCCAAAATATTATACATTTATTTTGAAATAAATGTATTTAAAGCACAGATGGGCACTTTATTGCACTTTATTTATTTTGTTTTATATTTTTTTTTATTTTATTTTTTTATAAAATAAACTAAATAGTCAAGTGGGATAATACTATTTTATTTTAAAATAAAAAGGGAGTATTACATACAAATACAATTATTTTGTAGTAAACTTAAAAATAAAATGCTAATATTTTAGCATATATTATTTTAATTTTAATGTTCATCATTATCAAATGTAAAATCAGTGAGCTTTTATTTTGTCGAGTTGCTGGCAAGTAAGTATATGCGCTTCAGGGTTTAGCGCCGCTGATAGAAGAGCGTCAGTGAATGAAAGTCACAGTTTTGCTTTGAAAACTCTAGCGGCTAGCCTAGATTATGCTTTCAGTTCGAATAGAAATCTTATACAGTACAATTTGTCGATCTAAAATGGTAATTTTGCATTAAAAGCTGTCATCCATGTCGGTACGCAAATGCGCTGTCAGAACATATTTACACAGCGCATTTTTTATTTTGGTCGCACATGCGGACCACTTATGTGCACCCCTGATTATAGTTAGCATAGTTTCTGCTGAAGGGCACTGGTAGCCTAGCTAAATATAACATTTATTATAATGGGTTTGTGAAAATTGTTTTAAGTTCACTTAAATTAGATGTTATTTTTAAAGTCTAATAAATGTTAAGATTGATAGCTCTTAATTATAATGTAATGTTTAATGGCTATAGTCAATGGTTAAATATTAAATATTGTTTTATAGGGAAATCAGTATTACTTAGTATCAGTGATACTGGCCTTCAGTCATAAAATGAATGAGATTCCATTAAACAAATATTTTAAAATATGACGTTTGTACATTCATTTGAAGATTGAATATGAAATTATTGCAATATAAAAGTATATTTAAAAACTTTAATGTTAGGTGGGATTAATCGTGATTAATTTCAGAAAAATGTGTGATTAATTAGTTGACTTTTTTTAATCGATTGACAGCACTAATATATATATATATATATATATATATATATATATATATATATATATATATATATATATATATATATATATATGTATATGTGTATGTCACTAGTCAAGAGTACAGATTATGTAATAGATGTATATTGGTATATTAAATATATTTATTTGTAATATATGTTTATTCATTTGATATAAAATCTTGTTTTTGAAATTATTATTATTTTTTTTATTTTGCAATATAATATTAATAAAACAATAAAGGTAACAATAATTGTTATAATTCAGTTAAACATGTTTATAAAACATTTTAAACAGTTAAAAATGTAGTTTACACACATACTGCAAAAAAAAGTAATTAAAATATTACAAATATTTCAGTTGCTTTTTTTGCAGTATGTGTAAACTACATTTTTAACTGAATTTTTAACTACATTTTTAAATTAAATTTTTACTAAAGTATATATTATCTAAATATATTTACGTGTAATATATTTTATTTATTTACTTTACAATACTATTTATTTTTAATCTGAAACTTTTATAAAAATGTTATAAACACTATATTTTTTATTAGTCTACTGAAATGCATTCGTGTTTTAGATCCTGGTTGGTGAATAGAACATCATCTTATTCCTTTATTTCTTTAAAATCTAATTTTTCATATCTCTTGTGGTCTTCAGCTATCGGACGGTGACATTCAGAGCTATCATGAACACTACAGTCCCAGAATGAATGAGATGGTGGCTTTTAACATGGTGAGCATGACAGAGAATTTTATTTTATTTATTTTATATTTTTATTTTATTTTTCAGAGCCATTTATTTTCATCACTAACTCTATATCTGCCTCATGCTGGTTTTCATCTTCCACAGTTGAAAGTAATTTTGGCTCCGTGTATAGAGGGTCTCATCCTCCTCGACCGACTTTGCTACTTGAAAGAACAGGTAACAAATCAATTGTCAGAATAGATAACAGTAACTCTACATTTTACCCTCGTATGTACATTTACTCCCTAGATTTGTGCTTGTAAAGATGTTTAATCCTCATATAATTAGAGAACTGTGAGGGGCTTTTGTTTCAGGCTTTGCTTCAGGACCAAAACACAGATTTCCCAAATCAACAACCTATTCTCACAGCATATATACCAACAGACTTTAGCCACGTACAGCAGATCCAAAACAGTAAAAAAAAAAAAACTGTTTCCAACTTACAGGAGTTCAGAGGTTTTGAGTTACACGTCCATTTCCTTCTTGCCCACCAGGCTTTGAACATAAAACCTCAAACCCCCTCGCAACGACAGTCAGGAGTGTCAGACTCAGCCATCTGTGAAGAACGTTAGACTGAAAATTTAGGGCATGACAAAATAATGTTGTTTATACTCACAAAACAGTGAAAGCAAGTGTCTGTGTGATCAATTTCCACATGATCTTACAGGGGTCACTTATCAGTCATGTAATGTAAAGCAAGAAAAACCTCCCCAATGTCTCTGTGAACTCCACTAACCACAGTGAAATCAGAGTCCGCTTTACAATTTGGCCTGTGGAGGGTTTTGTTATGTATAAACCATTTCATAACACGGTACTCTGGGTGTGCTGCCAATATATTAATGTGCTTTGGTCAGTGATTATGGAAAACTGTAATATGGATTTTGGATTGAAACAAGCTGTGCTCAGTTAAGCTGATTATTTTGATCAGGTCCAACACACTTTTTTTACTTATGGATATGCTGGGAACCTAATTTAAATTACAATTCATCTAAAATAATATATCCTGAGTGTGTGTTTTATACATACATACACGCATACACACACATATATATATATATTAGTGCTGTCAAATGATTAATCGCAATTAGTCACATCCAAAATAAAAGTTTTGTGTACATAATATATGTGTGTGTACTGTGTATATTTATTATGTACTGTACATTGAAATACACACACATACAGTATATATTTTGAAAATATTTACATGTATATATTTATATTAATATTATTTATATTATATATAAATATATTTAATATATAAACAACATATTTTTCTTAAATATATAAATGCACGTGTGTGTATTTATATATACATAATAAATATACACAGCACACACAATTATATTATGTAAACAAAAACTTTTATTTTGGATGCAATTAACCACGATTAATCATTTGACAGCACTAATATATATACTAATATATACACTCAACCAGGGTTAAGAACCAGTGTAATATGATTCCTGAACTAACTGATCTTATGATCATTTGTTTTTAGTGAATCAAAACCATACAACATCACCAGGTGGTTATCAGAAACAAAGAGCACGACCAGTGTAGTCTGATTCCCCAACAAATGATTCTTTTGAACCACTCTTGTTAGTGAATTAGAAATATACAGCACGGCCAGTGTACCAATTCCTGAAAAACTCTTATGAATTTGAACCAAAAAAAGACAGCATGAACACTATAGTCCATTCCAGAACAATTGATTCTTACGAGTCAGTTCTTTTTAGTGAATCACAGAGAAACCAGTGCACCCTGCAAATGATCGCAAGGCATCACAAAGTCATGATCATTGATTCATGTTGAGAAAGCCTATAACATGCATGAAGATTTATGCCTTAAATATTAAATAAAAATGTTAATAAATGCATATTGAAAGCTACATCATTGCATTTGGATTTCAGACTTTCACATTTCTACATTTATATAAAATATCTCTTTTCTTTCAGGACAATGTGTCTTATTCTGCGCTGGTTCAGCTCTTTGACCCTCTCCAGTCCCCTAGATGTTATGCAGTTGTTGGAATAAAGGAATCTACAGTTTGAAGACCAAAGCTGCTGTTTAGTGAAATTTAATTTAAATGTATTCTTTTGGTAAAACTTTGTTTTTACTTTTTATATTATTCATTTTGTTTTTAAAGTCAAATCAAATGAACAATAAAAATGCTTTTTTATGTAACAATATTTTACAAAAAAATATGTAAAATATAAATTATGTCAAAATAGGTTGTTCACAGTAAATTAAAAACAGTTTTTCAATCCAGCTGCTCCAAAGACCTGGCAGTATTAGTTCAGTTATGATGCATAACGGTTCGGTCTGCAGCTTAAAGCGGAACGATATAGTGATCAATGTGTTGCAGAACGTTGCTTTTAGTGTTCATTAGTCAGACTGGTTTATAAATCAGCCTTAGCTTTACTGAGCCACATGAGGACATCAGTCACACTTGAGACGCCTTGTGCTTCCACTTATTTAACACACCATTAATATTAATCAGACATTGAGCTCTTCATTATTTTCAGGCCATTCCCCACAGACCATTATTCTCTTGTCTTATGTTTTAGTTAATATTCATAAATGAAACACCTCGAGGTAGCTTTTGTCTTAACCTGATTGATTCGTCAGTGTATTTTTGCTTGATTAAGACCCCTTTAAGAACTCATAGCACTTCAGGCACAAAGAGTTTGTTTCTTGTGCATTTGTTTTACTTTCGCATACTACTATATTTGGTGTTACTATTTATGTGTGTGCTTCTATATTAAGAGGGAATGTGGCTTTATAGAGCTCCAAGAGAGAATTCAAAGCCACCAATCCTAACTGCAAGGAGTTTATTGATGATTATGCACACTGACCTGTCATAATTTTTTTGTGATAATTATGCAGTTTCAAGTAGCACAAGTGGTTTGTAAAGTTCTGTTGAAACATTAACAAATCGCAGTGACTGGCTGATTTGTTTTTAATTTGTTTTCTTTTTTTTTACACTGCAGTGAATTAATATTTTCATCATAGTAATTATAAGTCATTATTTATTGAATGCAAACAGTTGTGGAAATAATTGAGGAAATTTGTTCTTTCAGAGAAAGTAGGCCACATAGCTATACACCATTCCTGCTTCTAATGATTTTTCCTTCTCTAACAACACTACATCCATTTATCATGGTACCACTTGACCAGAACAAAGCCAGCTCGGCCATTATTTCTGGAAAAAATAGATGCTATTAGTGTGTCTGTGTGGAGATAAGCATGGATACACATTGACACTGCAGCTTGAACTTGACACTGAATTTGTTGATGCCAGTCTAATGCTTCGCCAATCTGTTGACCAGTCACATATGTTTCCCTCATGAATTCATCTTCCAGTGGATGTATTGTGCCATATCCTGTTCTGTGTCTAAATCAGAAAAAGGAAAAGCTTCAGGATAATGATATGATGCACTCCAAAACATCTCTCTCCGTGACAGAAATAGCAAAGCGATGGGAAACCAGCTTACTCACTCCCTTATTTCCTGAAATTTAGCTCTTTTTCTTTGCATGCAAAGGAGGCTGAGGAAATGCTTCTCTATCGTCACCAAGAATGTCCAGCTCCACTTTGAACAAAATAAGTTTCCTTTTTAGTACATCATCAAAAAAATAAAAAATTAAAAGCAGAAACAGTCGACTGATTTGTTTGCTTGTGAGGAGAATCGCTTTTCACTTCAACAAAACAGCTGCTGTCCCCTGAAGTTGTGTGGTCAACAACCATGGTGCGTTTCACCGACTTAATGACTTCAGGATATAAATAACACATTTACCAAAGATGTGAGATGGCAAGAAAATGCTAACATTTTATAACTTCTTAGGCTTGGTTTAGACAAAACGTGTTTTTGCATACATCTGCTGCTTTTAATTTGGTTTTCTATGTAGACGTGCTAGACTGGTGTAGAATGGGAAAAAACACAAGGTCTTGAGATGCGTTTTTTTTAGTTGAATTTCTTAACTTGAGTGGAATGTTTTTGAATGATGTATTGATGCAAAAGACGGAAGGCATAAGTGCAAAACAGCTTTCTAGTGCATTATTATCTAAAAAAATTTTTTTTAAAAATGGGAAAGCAGTGCAGTGGAATGCAAAATGCGTTTTGTGTGAATGGCTTCTTGGGACTGGTTTACACAGAAGGAATTTTTCGTGAAACGTAGGCCAATGGAATGTGAAAAAAGCAAGGGCTCATTTTTTTTTGTTGAATCAACCCAGTCTCATGAGAAAAGGTAGCAATTTTACAAGGTGTTGATTGCATATACATTTGTGCAATATGATTTGTACAAAAATGCAAAAAATTATGCACAAATTTGTACAAATTATCAACCAATTTGCCAAAACATGAAATAATTACAAATTATCGTATTTTTGAATTTGAGTGCCACGTTGCAAGGTGCAGTGTTTATGGCAGCCGTGTACTTTAAAAAAAGCAATGCAGTGGAGTACAAAACTGCATTCCATGCGAAGGTCCTCTTATGCTTTTTCTTTATGCGTCGTCTTGCTTTTCTAAACACAAAATTCAACTGTGGTGTGAAAGATTGTGCATTGATTTAATTTTTACTCCCAGAATGCGACTTTTCTTTGCTGTTTGTGGACGTCCAGGCCCTGGCAGGTCTTGTGTGAGAATGAGATGAAAAGTCAATGGGGAGCCATTTAAGCTTCCGGTCAGCGGAGGAAGCAGGGAGGGACAAGATGAAGAGGGAAATGATGGGAAAAGTCAATGGGAGCCAGAGTAGCTTCCGGTCAGTGGCGGAAACAGGGAGGAACCACACAATACTCCTTATCAGGCATCAGCACTTTAATAAGGAACTGCATGGGAAAAAAAGGAGACGGGAGAGTGAGAGCGAAGGGAATTGGAAGGAAAGAGAGGTGCTATTTATCTTTTCATCAGCGATTCAAAGGGACTAAACAGGATGCACAGATGGAAAATATTCGGTTATTATTTCTCTCTCTTTCAATCTCGTCTCTATTTCTCCCTCACACGCAAACATATGCCAATCTCATCTACAATGACGCATGATGAGCTCCATCTGAAAATAATCAGCTTCTTTTTTGCCTCACTGTCTGAAGTGTTAACAGCATTTTAAGGAACAAATTCATGTCTGGCCGAAGGACGTATGAATAAAATGTTTAAGTTCTGTTATTTAACTCTTTCTCACTCTGTGCATCATGGGCCTCAATCCAAATTTGATTGTAAAAATCAGTGATATATATATTTTTTCAGTTGTGGATGAAAATTTAAACAAGTTATTGTAATGCATTTTCTATGTGTTTAAATCGGATGGTGATGTTTCATATTAAAATGTTTTGCCCTGAACACATTTTCCTGTAACATTTTGACTGCCTTTATTGAGTTGGACTGCATGGAAAATATAATAAAACCACTCATTAGACAAGCAGCATTTTACTAATAGGTCAACATGGAAAATTTCTAATATATAAACATACGGAGTCTTTATGCCAGAACTAAGACACTTGTTTCATTAGTTTAATTAATGCAGCTGTTCAGTATCCTCTGCAGTGAATGGGTGCCGTCAGAATGAGAGTTCAAACGGCTGATAAGAATGTAACAGAAACATGACAATAATGCATAAGCAAACCACAGGACTATTAATGTCTTGAGAAGTGAAAAGCTGCATGTTTATAAGAAAAACAAATCCATCATGAAGTTTTTAACTTCAAGCCATTGCTTCCGGCTTTCTTACAAACATGCAGGATGTCCCTGAGGGTGAGTAAATTTTAGGCAGGTTGTCATTTTTGGGCGAACTATTCCTTTAACCGATTTATGGAATTATGTTATGGAAAAACCAAAGAGGTGTTTGTAATAATATTTTGTCTATATCAGATCATTGTTGATATTATTGTTTGATTAAAAGCATTGCAGTTCAAACACAGGCCTGATATGAAACATGAAAATGTCAAATAACAGTTTTTGTAATCAAAGAGAGGGGATGAAGAACAAAACATAACAATGCCATGTCAAGACTTCAATCAGTTTCCATCTGAAATGTTCTTTTAATCAGCATAAAACAAGTTTTGGTGCTATTTATTATTTTAATAGTTGATCCCAGTGTGTTTTTGTGCTGATCTAAATCAAGCAGGTGCTATTTTGGAGCAGGAGTGTTCCAGACTGTGGCACTGCCCATCGTGACGTTTCCTGTTTGATATTAATCAGCTGTGATGAAAAAGTCTTTCCTAAATAAAAAAAAAAACGAATAAAATAAAATAGAATTATTTATACATCAGGAACTCTGAAAAAGAAACGAGACACCTAGATTAGATTAGATTAGATTCAACTTTATTGTCATTGCACATGTAAGGTACAGGGCAACGAAATGCAGTTAGCATCTAACCAGAAGTGCAATAAGCAGAGGTACAGGATATACAGTGTCTACATTAGTTACATATGTACAGAATATACAGATAAGGCAGTAGTACTATGGACACCTCTTACAGTCCTCGTCAGACTTGTTTTTCATACAAAGAAGAATAAAGATTTAAAACTTTGACATTAAAATGTATTAATATAGCTAAGAATATCATGCATTTTCTATTAAAAATTTTTTATTATATTAATTAATTGTATTATTTGCATTTTAAAAATTACCCTAGAAATTACTCTAACAGCTGCAACCAGTTACAAACCATTTTTTTGTAATCTATTGTGATTACAATTTTGTGAAATCGCTGTAACCACCTGTCCTGCTTTTTGTAATTGTACACTTTTCAGATTGACATCTGTTCCATCTGACTGTATCCGCAGCAGAATGCAGCACTGATAAGGTCAGCACTCGTGTTGATCCCTGAAAACAGCAGTTGTCCTCCCAGTGGGGTTGACGGTCAAGGGTCAACAGCTTGAGGTCAGTGGGGTGGAACAGGAGTGGAGTGACTACACTGGGGTACAAATGATCTCTTGCTCTTGTTCCTGTGTTTGACGCATGCGGATTCACACATGCACTGAACAGGTTTTGCCCCAGCTGCTCCACAGTGGGGATTTTCAGAGATCCACATGCAAAAAGCACAACTCACCACAGGGTGTAAAAATCGAATTCATCATCTACTTCCTTCAAAGCAGGTTATTATTAGGGGGGAAAGCAAACAAACAAAAAACAAGAATTTTTTCTTGACATTCTGAGAATAAAAGTCTGAATTGTGAAATATGAAGTTGTTTTTTTTTGTGGCAGGAAAGAGAAAAAAAGAATTTAAGATTAAGATGTGAACAGAATTCTGAGGGAAACAATGAGAATTGCGAGATATAGCCTAATTCGGAATTGACAAAAGAAAAGTCAAAATTCGGATTTTATGTTTTGCAATACTAACATTTTTCTCTCAAGATTGGAGAAACAAAGTTCGAATTGTGAGATGTAAACTCTGCTGGAAAAAAAAGTCGCAATTACATTTATTTATGTATGTTTTATTTTATTCAGGCAAAAACGGGCTTCCATGCTGAGGCTATTTACAATGGAACTGGATGGAATATTTATTTATTTACAAGTTGTTCAAAACTAATGTAAATGCTGCAAACCAAAGCAATTGCGGTTTATTACAGTCAGGCTCTAAATCAATTTAATAGGACAAGACTCTCGCTCTCAGCTGAATGGTGCTGATGCTTCTCGCTCTTGTGAATTGATTTCTGCGCATGCGCGGCGTTTCCAAATATCACACGCGTGTTTTGTTTGATTGGAGGGTGTTACTGCAACGGGATGTTTCACTACGGCTTTCTGGATGAAGAGCAGGCGGATACTCTCCGTTCATTAGCGAAAGCACACAGTACGAGCAGATATGTGGGCTGAATCCTCAGCCTTGGACTGAGAATGGGTTAGACGAGCGATGTTGTGTTTGAAACTCTTCCCATCTCGCAGCGAGAGCAAAACAATGAGGACAACAGCAGACAGAGACGGGGACTGATCAGTGCCATTCATTCCTGGACTTTCTTTTCTCCTCTTTGTCGTTGAGATGATAGTGGAGCTGGTGTGCAGCGCGGTGGCTCTGCTCCTCTATATGAACACACTGAGCTCTGATTTCTGCTATGATGACAGGTACAGTCCTTCTCCATCACTTCACCTCAACACTTCAGCACAATAATGACAGGTGTGTTCAGATAAATGGGCTCTTATTCACACAGATAAAGTAACCCGTATGTTTATTGTTTAGGATAACACAATTAACTTTATGAAAACGGCTTTAGTTAGCCTAAATTATTTCCAAAATAGTTTCAGATGGATAGATAGAAATGGTTACCATGGGAAACGTGTATTAAGCAGCAGATTAAAAGGTAACATGTTGATTGCTTTAATTTATTTAGTTTATTTATGACACTTGCAATAAATCTAAGAAACATTCATATTGTGGCACATTTTGTTGTTTTACATTTCATTGTTTAGCGAGAACTGTTGAAGAAACCGGGGCTAGTTGTCACATTTTTAACTCAAGTGAATATTTTTCAGTTTGCATTAGTTTATTTTAATTAGCATGAAATAATGAGCATGTAAAAAGTAGCCTATTGTGCAAACATGTATAGTTAACAACATGTAAAAAATATGTGGCAACTTGCCCCAAGTGACTCCAACACTACAAATCTTGTATATTTTTCTAAATTGAACACACCCAATTGAGCTCATTAGTTCATTTAGTAGACTTCAGGTCCTGAAACAGATGTGGACGGAGACATCCAAAATGTGCACTGCTGGATCATGGTTGGGAAACAGACTGATCTAAAGCATATTTACTGAGATATAATCTCTGTGACAACTAGCCTATCCCATATTTGACTGTGAGACAGGATTGCTGTTACTGTCTTTCTCATCATTACATTAATGCTCTTTTTTGGGGGAAATTGATTAAAACCTTTTCCGCATGCTTTGCGAGACATAACCCTGGGCATCTTTTATGGGTTTACTGCAGAGAAATGACCCATGAAATGATGGGTTTAGTGTAGTAGCCAATGCAGAAGGAAAGTGATAATTTGTGTAAACATCTCCAGCTGCTTCTAATTCTATTAAGATTAATTTATAGACTCCCAGTTGGAACCTAATCAGGCTTTAAAGATCATTTCAAGGACCCACATCAGTGTCCATGCCATAATTGTTTCAGTATATCATTGTCAACAAACTGACCTCCAACTTGCCAATCAAATGTAAATCATTGATTTTTCAATCTACTCTGTGTTTATAGACCCAATTAAATCCAGAAAATTAAAAAGCTAAATCCAGTCATTCCAATAGGAATCCATGTGATTGGGAGTTTCGAGTGAGAGCGAAAAAGTGCCCCATGCATATTTAACTCATGCTCAAGTTGGTCATGACCAATTGAAAACTGCTTAGTTTGAAACCGGTGGACAATGGACCTTTTGCGCTCAAAATTCTACAGAAATTTCACGGAGGAGACTGCAAATTTTAGCTCTAATTAGTTGTCTGTAGGAGTGATGCAAATAGTGTGTCTCACACACTGCGTTTAAATGTTAAATCGCTACCCGTGACCTTTAATTTTCAGATGAGACCCAGTGTTAATTTAAACCCTAGAGATGCATACATGCATGCATCCTTCTCTGTCCCTCTTGAGTGACCACAGGTACCCAATCAGTACACTGACCTTACAGAGTCATTCATCAAATCGACCTTCTCACATAAAGGTCAACAGTCTTGTGTCCTTCACCCATTCCTCTGGGTTTAAGTTGCTTTGATTTATGTGTTTGTGTGCGCAAGGCATAATCAAAGAATCTGGCGATTGGTTTTCTGTGATTCCCATCTCGACTCCTGGGACTGGTTTCTGTCTCTGACTGTGGTCATGCACCAGCTGTTGAAGTGCGGTTGCAATCCTAGGCTTCCAGAGCTCTAGAATACAGCGCTCTGTCTCTGTTTTCTTAATCACGTCAAGTGTTTTTCCTTGGAACGGTATGGAGGCTTGTCCACACTCCATGCACCGATGGTAATATCAATAAAAAAGCGAATAAAGCATTCTTGGTATGAAATGTGCAACTGGACTGAAGGCAGAAGACGTCAGCCAGTGTTAATCCTACTGGGGGAAATTTATTTTTACATGTCTTGAGAGCGATGTTTGAGAGCCGGCATGTGATCTTGTGCCAATTGTGCTGTTCTAAAGCATTTTCCAGAGTTATACATGGTTTTTGCCCTCTGGATGAGTTTCAAGTTGCTTGCAGAGATAAAATCTTGCTGTTTGTTTTGAATGCTAGAGTTTTATTAGTGAAGAGACTTCCAGAGGATGTTGTTTGCTGATTAGCTCAGGTTTAACCATGTCCATATCCATTGCAGAGGACGTGTTTCCTCCAGTATTCAAGTTTTTGATTAATTCAGTGGGATATTACACTTGTAGAACAGTTGCTTCTTAAATAATAAAGTGGTTGCAGTTTATGCTTGGTACTGTAAGACATCAGCAGTATTGCATTGTAATAAAAATCACACAGACTTGTAGTCGAACAAAAAATTTGCGTACGAAATAAGGTTTTTAATCCAACCCCAGTCATATACTGCTGCCCACTTTTCTTCATTCTTCATGTTTTGTTCATCTGTAACAGTCCTTAAACATGACTCTAGAAATGTGAAATGGGCCTCAAGGGGGATTTACAAAGAAAACATCCATCTCTTTTCCAGCTGTGTGATGAAATGCATGCTTAACAAGTTGTCTTGCGTATTGCTGTGAAGTTACTTTTGCTGTAACTTTGATATTTCCTGCAAATAAGCAGGGAATGTTTTCTCTTTATTTCTTTAACTATTTAGCAGTATCCCAATTTTTATCAATGGGGAGGCTGTATAGCACTTTGTGGCTTTTAGGAGGAGTGTTTCATTATGTACCTTTGTGTGTATTGTGATTGATTAGATTGTGTCAAAGACAACTCTCATTCTAAGCTTTATCACCGTATGTGTGGTCTTGACAGATGTACAGATTATAAATAATTAAATTGCAATTCAATTCTCATATAAAACTTTCATACTGAATTTTGGTCACACTAATGTTTTTGTTTCACTCTCATATTCATAATGATTGACAGCTGTTTTGTTACCCATATAGATTTGATGTAATTCTTAAAGTAAAATATCACACATTTGCCATCCACAAAAATATAATAACAAAGTACTTAAGCGGTCTATCGTCTTCATTACATTTATCCTTGCTATTACAGGCCTTAGTATTAGTTGGCAACAGACCATTTATTTTATCAAATCATTTGTTCTAGACATGCTCTCATGCCTTTTAAAATGTCAGACTGTTATTATTATTAAAGCTCTTGGGGTTTTCGATTTGGAAGTAGGTATATGGTCATTGGTGGCCTGGGAAATAATTCAAGTCAACATAATGAATTTTCAGTATGCATTTCTCCAAACCATATCACAATCATTGAAATCACCCAAAACAATGATCATTTTCAGCCATATTATAATTAATTTAAAAAATATTTTGTATATGTGTGTGTGTGTATGTATGTGTGTGTATGTATATGTGTATATATATATATATATATATATTTTTTTTTTTTTTTAATAATATAAAAATATTTATATAATATAAATTATGTTATATTATAATATTTTATATTATTGTAAAATAAAATTACAAATGTGTAATGAATCCACATCAGTCTACTCACACTTTATCTCATTACAGTTGGAGGCGGCTGGACTTTATAACAGATCAATGCATTCGCATTACTTTGCAGCTCTTGTCACACCCTGTTAGTATCTTCAGTCTTTTTTCCATTAAGTTCTTCAGTTCAGGGTGTATTGAACCTGTTACAATCCCAAATATCCACATTGGCACCAGAACATTTAGCACTTTTTCTTTAAACTCTTCTAACCCAACCGCTGTCATTCAGCTCTGACTGCTGTGGGACACAACATGAGCGATGCAGTGAAGAGTGACTGATTTGAAAAGGGTAATTTGAGATGTTTGGAGGCTGAAGAGAGCGCTTAAACCACACAACCCAGACAAGTACATCACAGAAATTATATATTTTATGAAGTAGAGGCAGATGGGCTTCATCAAAAGTACCAAAATGAATTTTAAAATCATTTTCAGTGGTTATAGTGAGCCAGAGGCAAAGTGAACGAGATGCAGAGCGAGTGAGTGACTGAAAGGTTTGATTTGCTGCCAGTGGAAATGGTTGCATTTTAAAACACTCTGCATTTCTCCCTCGACCCCATAATGTGCTGTATTATTCCACCAGTGTAGAACACATGTAAGTTTTTAAGTTCAAACCTACCATCCCTATTGATTTATGCACACTCTATGGGAGTCTGTGTCGATGTTATGCTGTGTGTTGGGGGTTGATGCCTTGATTACTTGCAGATTTGCGCTGGTTATCCTTCTGTGGCCAGCTTCGAGGAGATGTCAGCCAACTCTGCACATTTGAACATTGTCTGAATCCACAATCAGGGTGAAACCCCTCATGTACCGGCCAGTGACAGCAGCCTCCCAGTGGAGGGTCATCTACAGACAGAGTTAAGAGTAGAGTTTCTTGAAAGAACATAGCCAGTGCAACAAAGAGCATGTCACCTTTTTTGAGCTTTACTGAGCTTGACTAGCATTGGTGTTGATATACCACCGTGGGATTTGACCCTTTGTACCCAGAAACATCAAATAAATGGTTCTTTTAATAGAAAATGACATTAGTTTTGTTCAAACGTGAGTGGCTGAAGCAGAAATTTAATGCAGTAGAATATGCAATTATAATTAGATTCTCTATAGTTTGCCACTATGTGCCTCAATCATTCATGGTATCACATCAAGCAGAATTTTATTGTGTGCATGGACTCTAGACTCTGACAGCTCCGGTCAGTGCCACTATGAGGTAACTTTTGGAAACGTGAACCCGCTTACGTTCCCTCGTAGAGGTCGTACCAGTGTAAGTCTGGATCAAAGGGTTCAGCAGAGCGGTCGTTGAGTTATGAAGTGTTCACACATGATGAAAACCTCAGTCCTGGGGTCTTGCAGAGTTGAGGCATAACTTCCCATCCAGGTTAATTTTCAACAGACCTCGGAATATGGTTGCTGATGGTTAAAATCCAAAAGATTTTTTGAATGTATGTGAATACATGTAATCCATTCGGTCTTTCCAAAAGTTTGCAGAGTTCATGGCCTTTATATGGCTCATGTTTTTTTTTGGCTTTTGTAGAGTCTGTCTACAACTCTGGTCCCCAAATCGGACTGAGGCAGGCTTGTGCTGATTTTTATTTATGTATTGACTTTATTTATTTATTTTAAATGACTTATTTCTAACTTTCAGTAGGCTGTTGGATTTAGTCTTCATCTCTCACATTACTAATAAACCATCACAATGCATCATTTATTTACTTAATTTTTATGTGCTTTAGTTATTTATCTACTTAATACTTTTATTAATTTGTTTATTTGAGAATTGCTTTGGTTTTAGTAATTTTTTTTTGCATTAAAGTAGCATCACACTGCATTTATTTTGTTTCATTTACTTTATTCATTTGTTTAGGTACTTATTTACTTGCATATTACTTTTTATATTTATTTAAACATTACTAATTTTAGTAGGCATTTTGTTTTAAGTTTTCAAATTTCAATCTTTACATTTCTAGTAGTATCACATTGTACCATCTGTCTATGATTTAAACACACCACAGTTTATCATAAATTACATTGTTCTTACAATAATGCTGAATCAGCTTTCCGGTTAAAGTTTTATTAATTCAGTTCCCAACAACAATAAAATCAACTTGGCTGTAAGTTGTAACTACCACCACTATATGAGTCAGTAACTTTCACTGGATCAAACAATCTCTTCCTGGGTGTTTCATTGGTCAGACTTGAGAGATTGTTTAAATCAGATCATCCGGCACTGATTAAAAAGTTGTATTTTACTCAGTTTGTTTATATTGCAGTGCTTATTTATAAGTTTAGTTGTGTTCTCTTGCAAACTGCCAAATCTGTAAGTTTTTGTCCTCATAATATTTTCCATTAATGATGATAACCTCGGGCTGAGGGACCGCACACACTTTAGGCCAGCGATTATGAGCTCTATCTGCACTGGGGTCACATTGCACTGGGATCTGCCTTCTCCCACAAACACATAGGTGGGCATAAAAACTCGCCACAGTAGGGGGAAATTCAAACCCTCACAAGCCCCCACAGATTACACACATTCGTAGCTGTTTGCTGTCTCTGTGATCGATGACGATTGTGTATCATCTTTCGGCAGCTCCCGCTCTCAGCACTCTCTGCCGCCTCCTGTCTTTGTCTTCCTCTTTCTTTTGTTCTCTTCTCTTTCAAACGCTTCCTCACCAGCCTCACCAGCCCCGTTCTCAATGTCAGTTCTGTGCATCTGACAAATCCTCTAATGAATTGATGCCTTCTGCTCAGGTAGAGATTAATGACAATCATAATCCTGTTGAGCTCAGGGAGTGTGTGTGTGTGTGGATATAAAGGGGATCCATCAACACGGTGTCATGCCGTGATAATTGGGTGGCCTGGTTGACAGGTTAATCACGGGGTGATCATGGTGCATGTGGTCCTGGTCATCTGTTAGGAGGAAGTCAACTGAATCAAATCCCGAGCCTTGTTAAACGCTGCTGATTGTTTCTTGTATTGATCTTCTTTAATCTTTGTGCTGTTTTACTGGAAGGACCAAAGATAAACAGTCCAAGACCACCAGTGAAATTGCTTCTGTTTTGCATTTGTCTAGTTTAATACAGTTTTTCCATTACAAACTATGATCAGTGTCACGGTCCATGTCACAAATGTTATTAGTGACCTAGAAATAATGCAGAATCTCATGCATTTTTCATTAATTTTATGCCACAATGTTTTACATTTGTCAAATCCTGAAACTTTATTTCCCTGGTTTGAATTAGATTATGAATCCCATATTTGCAGTGAAGTTTCAGAATTTTGGATCCCTACTAAATAATGTCTTGCATAACCTTTTAAAGATGCAAATAGTGAACAAAATGGTTTAAATTGTTTGTCAAGCATGTATGGCTATTTATAAATATTCATAAATATTTCTTGACAGTGATCCAGCAAGTATGATTTTTCATGAATTGTTTTTTGACTTTGTTAGCTTTATCTGTGCTAATAAACAACACAAATATTTTAGATTGTTCTTAATTTCCTCAGGAGTTTAGTTTTTTTTATGTGCAAAAAAATATATGTAAAGTATGAGTTTTCAGTTTTTGTCAGCTTTATTTGTGGTAATAAACAAAAACCGTTTAGAAAAATGTTTTTTGTTCTACTTTTTATGTATCATAGTTTTATTTTTTATATACAAAAAAAAAAAAAAGCTGCAAAATAAATTAATATAAATAAATAAATAATCTGCACATATGACCAGTTATAAATCAAACAGTGTCTGATTTTTCACAAAGTCTGTTCGAGTTTTCCTGTTGTTTTTTCCAGCTTGATCTGTGCTAATGGTTCTCTGTGCTTGACATTATTCATGCGCATTCTGCCAAAGCTACCTGCAACCTAATGAGGGCCTCTAATTTTACCTTCCTGGATGGATTTTATAAATGACTTGAAATGTCACATCTCCATGCCCAGCTGCTTTATGTGTTCAATAGAGATTCATTAGGCCGTGTCACAGAGCGTGGCGGCAAAGTCCATCATCCCGTCTAGTCTATTCAGCCAAATTCTCCACACTCTTAAGCTCAACTGCATTTCTAGGTAATTACTGCTGCTTCAAAAGTCTCGTCGTTTTTGAATTCCTAATTAGAGGGGATGTTTTTACAGCCTCTCACTTCGTAAAAAGAAAAGCACTCACGACGAGAAGGAAATGCAAGGGTTTTAAAAGGCCCTCTGCTGTATTTCTCACACCTGTAACCCTCAATCACTGAGCCATTAATGCATTTCCCATTACATAGACCCTCAGTATTTTTTAAGCCTGAAGGAGTATTGTGAACATTTGGGGAAATTTAGCTCTTATTTTGTGATATGGACACTCCGAATTGAGAATTTGTTTTCCAAAGAACAAAGAAAGCATCTAAAAATTCCCATATCCTAGTATCCTTCCCTGAGGGAAAGCTGCAACTCCATCGTTTTATACATATGACCTGTACATCACTCAACCTACATTATTTTAATGATATGCTGTGTGTGTGTGTGTAGGGAGGGGGCGATGTCTAATGCTTTGTGTTTTTCCTTTTATTCTGCTCTGAGCGATAGGGCATCATTAGTAACCACATTCGGGTCGTATTTCATTCCTATTCGAATCTTTTTAGGGTCTGCAATTCATCACCAGTCCGGAAGCAATCTGTTTGCTTTTCCTGTGTTTCCCCCAGATAAGAGGCGCATAGAGCGTTTCGCCTGCCGTGTAAAGAGATCGCAGTGATATGAGGACTTGTTTAGGTTCACTGTCTACAGCGCACTCATTGCTATGCAATGCCATTACCGGTCAGATGATACAGTTAATTTATTGTTCAGGTGCGGAGGGTTTGTGTGTGTGCTTTTGAGAAAGAGAAGTGTTTGACAGACAGTGGAGTTTTTGTAGAATTTATTGTTCCCTGAAGTCCACATTATAGTATTTTTCTGTCTGTTTTAGATACTATACACACTGTACATTTATGTAAATGACCTCTGTTTTGATTGGTTGGTCTTATGTTCATGGTTGTGATGTTTCAATGTGTAAACTGTAATCAGTAATGGACTACAATTTGTAATTTACCCAGCTCTGCTACTCATGATGACTCTTTCTAAACTGAATAGTTTTCCAACTCTAATTTTCTTAAATGATGAGAATGTAATGTTTACCTTGCATTCCATTTTTAACTGGATTTGAGACACATTTTTCAAACCATGAGCTGTAAAAGCACCCCCTGCCCATTCCTCAGTGCTGTTTTTCTCTTATCTGGCTCACAGATAGTATTATTCCTCATGCGGTGTCTGGCTCTAGTAACATCACACCATCAGGTCCTGGAGTTTGTGTTTTATCTGGCCTCGCTTGATTTCAATAAACGGAAAGAAACCATATTTCAGAGTGGGATTTAGATAAACTCCTGCCTGCTGTGTTTATCTGTCTTGGAGTGTGTGAGCACTGAATATCTCTCCGATATGACATTCATGGCCATTCTCAGACACCATCTGTCAGTTTTTGATGAAATGGACATTTCTACCGCTCGATATGTTGCAAAGATTCACAGTGCACAAGTTAGAATACAATGATCCAGTAGTATGTCTAGCCACAATCTAATCTCTCTTTGCTCTTTTTTTTCCATCTTTCTGTTTGTCTTGTTTCCTCCTCATTTTAGTCATTATCTTCAATCCCTCTCTTGTCAACTCAAAGTGAATGTGGATTTAAGTTCGCAACCCAGTTTACATCCATTATGTGACTATTCCAAGTGAAATGAATGTAAAATCATTTAAGATGCTAAAATAGTTGCAATTTCATCTAATAAAAAGCTGAAAGTGAAACTACTATAGGTAAAATGTTGACAAGCTGCACCCCCCCCCCCCATCTGCTGCTTTAAATGCTTGTGCTCTAATGTTGAGTGGACTCTGATTGGCTGTCAAGTCCTTCAAGTCCACATATTTGTAATTTAGTCTCCTCTAAATAACCAGAACTCAAAGATATTGGCTTACAAACTGCATTAAATGTTCTAAATAGCTGTTTTTCCTCTCTGTACTCTCAACTTCCATGGAAGTTTGTGTTCCTGACAACATTCAGATTCTTATTTACAAGACATTATTTCTTGCCTTGCTCAGTGAAGATTCCCTGTGGTGTTTAATAAGAATAAGTGTCAGTTGAGTTTAATATTATAAGCTCTAATTCAAACCATGGCAGATTTCTAACATGCATAAGCATATGAGTGTTCGCTGTTCTGTGAGCTTTTTGAGGAAGAGGTTGTTGTGGGACACAGCTGGTTCCTTGCCAATTAGTGGATGTCCTGAAAAGTGTTACAAAAAGAGAAAGAGAAGTCAGAGAGGAATGGACGAGGAACACAGACGAAGAATGGAATGCGATTGAATGGGTCTAGGCTTTTCTCTTTCTGTTCTCATTCTCTGTTTTGTTCTCTTTCTTGTGAGTTTTGTGTTTTTAATGACTACTCTGGGGCAGCCGGACAATGAACGAGCTCCAAAAGAACCTGCTGTTCTTCATTTATGGATCTGTAGACGTTATTTTTTTACTCTTGCCCCTCACTGGAGTCTGAATACATTCAGCTGTCTTCTCCTCGAGCAGGTGGGAGCTTTTTAGGTCACTGTGACATCCAGATAACCAGCTTACCTTGCTCCTCCTGATAACACCAGACATGTATCCTACAGATGCAAGACAAGAGCAAGATTCTGAAATACAGAGTAAGAATTTCACCAGAGTGAAAAATAACGTGGCCCAAAAAAGTATTTGGAAACTTATTGTATGAATGTCCCTGCACTTGATTAAATCTAAAGATGAAACCAAATGATATTTAGTTTAAGGTACTGTACTAATTGTGGACAAACACACTATTTATTCTTATAGGACAACTGTGAACTTTATGGGAACTGAAAACTTGTAAAACAAAACAACATAAAAAAAAAAGGTCTCGTTTATTTGCTTGCAGAAATTATTTGATTTAGTTTTGGTATCTGATGCATTTGAGGGACATTTAAGTGTGCTTTATATTATATTATATTATATTATATATATATATATTTTGGGGAATGGAGTAAAACCATCTATGATCATTTAAAGGCAACAGAATTCAAAAGTGCCATAAAATTAGCATCAGTCCCTGGGGTGGTTCTTGTAGATTACATTTTGATTTGCACAGTAAGGCAGTGAGTAGACAGACATGGTTTGTTGCTGGGAGAACCGGGCACTGTCAGAATTTAATCAGGGCCATCATTTATCACCGCTGAGTACACAATGTAGACATTAGCTTTTAATTAACTCCTCAGACTCAATTATTGCCTATCCAGACAACAGAAGATGGGGATGAGGATATGCAGTTGATAATATTTCACTGCCTAGTTACTTCCCTGTAATATACATTTTGAACATGCATTTGTGTTGAAATGCAATACAGTCCGGATCCAGGCACTGGTGCCCGGTTGGGTGGCCCTATAAATCCAGCTTTAACTGGATTTTATAGAAGCCATTTATGTTTTGAAAACTATCACTGCTAAAGCTCCAGTCATTGCCTGGTAAGAGCATTTGTGCTCCATTCACATTTTATATGCAGGGAAGGCCTGCGTACATACTTTCATTAAAAGCACCTCAATGGAGGGCCAAGAAACACTTCAAGCTCACACTTTTCCAGATGTGCAGCTCAGCATCCATGACAGCGTTCAGACAGTGAGACTTTACAGGGTCTGGATCATGGAAAGTGAGGAAATCAACTCAATTTAAAGTAGCAGGTTTGCAAAAGCTGTAAAGTATTTTTGTTGTCCCATTTAATGTTCTATTTTATTTTATTTTAGTGAGTGCGATAAACTAAACTTGGCATACTTAAAATATTTGTAAAAATGGTCTACTTTAGTTGCTTGCAGAAGTTACTTGATTGGTTATTTTGTTATCCAGTGCATTTAAAGGACATTTAAGTGTGTTTTAAGTGTAAGTGGTGGTACTTTCTGAAGGGTTTCAGAGCATATAAAACATACCTGCTCTCAGCTTCTTAATTAGTTACTCAATTAGGCTTGATTTATTTAAGTGTCAGAGCTTTTAAGCTTTGAAATACTCCATTTTAAATCCTCGGTACAGCCAGGCAATGTGTCTGATTGACTGAACTGCAGTGGTTTTTATAAGGCATTGATTTCCTTTAACTGATGTTCTCTCTGTGGCTACCTCTGCCACTGGGCTTCTTATGGATATCATCCATCATTGAGCTAACAAGACTTCTTTGTGCTGAGTGAAATGGCTATTCCATTAGCATGACATCGCTCTGGGATTAGCCCAGATGGCTTGTGCTGGAGATGAGTGTCGGTTTTGCTGTAGCGAGGAAGCTCTCAGAACAATTGTCAAAGTGAGAAGAATCACAGATACTCATTGGGTCTGTTCAGATCATTAAAATGATTGTGAGTCAGTGCTGTTTGTATGAGGGCCATCACAATTTTTTTTTTCTCCATTTATCTGCAGTTGCCCTTTGAGTTTGAATGTGAGCAATCTGTATTTTTCTCTCAAAGGCAATAGTGTCAGGGTTCTGTCACTTCGATCTAGTTTATTCATGGTTTTGTGACGGAGCCCTGACACTCCCTACTTGTCTTGTTTTCTGGTGAAGCCGCTATGAGTGTGTGCGCTCTCTCGTCTGCGTGCTCTGTTTCATGTTGGGGCGTGGTGTTCGGATCCCGGCACTCCTGTCTTGTTCAGACTCAGTTCTGGTTTCATGTCGGGGTTCGGACACTCACGCTCCAGGTTTGTTCTTGCTGTAGGAGTGTGCGGTCTCGAGTTCGCTCAGGCCGTGCGCTCCTCTGTGAGTGTGTGTGTTTTGCTCGCTTTTTCGTTGTGTTGTTGCACGCAGCTCGTTCTTCGGCTGCGTGCTTTCTTGTTTTGTCTTGTTCTGTGTGGCACGCAGCTTGTGTTTTTTCACTGGCTGCGTGCTTTCATGTTTGTCATGTTTTGTGAATGCGCAGCTTATGAGTCTCCTCAATAGCTGCGTGTTCGTGTCCTGTTTTGCACATGGCTAGTGATTTTGTTTTGCTGGCCATGTGCTTGTGTTTTTGTTGTGTGAGCACATGGCTTGTCTTGTTTGGTTCTATGTGCCATGTGCTCTCATGTCAATTGTCTTGACTCCACCCACCTTGTTTCCTGACTATTGGTTAATTTGCCCCACCTGTGTTATCTTGTTACCTTCCTCATTTGCTCCCTTTATAATCTCCTTGTGTTTGCAGTCCTGTGCCGTTTCGTCGTCGATGTTACCCTGTTTGAATTTTTCTGTTTATTTATTTTTCTACGTTTCATTATTTTCTCTTTCAGTTTATTATTCCATTTTTATAGTTATTTATTTATTTATACATGTATCTATTTATCTGTCTATTTATGTATCTACTTTATTTATTTTCTGGTTTATTTTTCTACTTTATCTGTCTATCTAGGCAGTGCCCTCCAATAATATTACTTACTTTACTTTACTTTTGTCATTTAGCAGACGCTTTTGTCCAAAGCGACTTACAAATAAGAAAAAGTAACTAAAACTAAAAAGTTACAACTCTATAAATACTATCTACCCACATATTTAGGAAAATAAAGAAATTAAATAATTGACACATGCATATAACAACAACATTTCAATAATAAACATATCAATGAAAAAAATTTAATAAAAAGCTACTACTATCCCTTGCCGGTGTCCCTGCCCGGTGGAGTCGCACGGTAGAGTCGATGGTCTTTACACTCTTTGGTCTTCACACTAAGAGGGCTTCACACGACGAGTGCCGCGACCGCTGCCGCGGTATAATAACCTTTATTATACCAATCTAACAAATGATCATTTCAATTCAGCTGGACCCACTTTCCTGTTTATCAACTACAAATGGCCAAGCAAGTGCACACACTGACAAGATACACGATGCAGTACGAGACCAAATATTGGCACCCTTAGTAAATATGAGCAAAGAAGCTGCCTCCCTTTGCCAAGAAAACAGTACTGAATCTTCTCCTGACTGATGAGTTTGGAGAATACATGGGTAAGGGATCTGAGGCCATTCCTCCATACAGAATCATTTCAGATCCTTCCCATTTTGAAGTCCATGCTGGTTGACTCTCCTTTTCACTTCATCCCACAATTTTTCTATGGGATTGCAGACAGGGAACTGGGATGGCCAGCGTAAGACCTTAAATTTTGTGGTCAGTAAACCATTTTTGAGTTGATTTTGATATGTTTTGGATCATTGTCCAACCACGGGCCATTTTAAGCTTTCTGGCAGAGGCAATCAGGTGTTCATTTAATATCTGTGAGTCCATGATGCCATGTATCTGAACAAAATGTCCAGGTCCTCTGGAAGAAAAACAGCCCCAAAATATTAAAGACCCACCACCATATTTAACTCTGGGCATGAGGTACTTTTCCATACGGCCTCCTCTCTGTGTGCGTCAAACCCACCTCTGGTGTTTATTGCCAAAAAGCTCTATTTTGGTTTCATCTGACCATAGAACCCAATCCCATTTGAAGTTCCAGTAAAGTGTGGCAAACTGAAGACGCTTGAGTTTATTTTTGGATGAGAGTAGAGGCTTTTTTTCTAGAAACCCTTCCAAACAATTTGTGGTGATGTAGGTGACATCGGATTGCAGTTTTGGAGCCTTTCTAACCCCAAGACCCAACTAACTTCACGGCTGCAATTCTTCAGTTGTTATTCTTTGAGATTTTTTGGCCACTCAAACCATCCTCCTGACAGTGCATTGGGACAAGATAGACACACATCCTCTTCCAGGCTGATTCATAACACTTCCAGTTGATTGGAATTTCTTATTACCCTGATGGTGTAAATGGGCATTTTCAGTGTTTTTGCTATTTCTTATTGCCACTTCCCATTTTGTGAAGCTCAACAATATTTGCTGCACATCACAACTATGTTTTTTGGTCTTGCCCATTGCATGAGTAAGGGAGTTTGGCCTATATGTGCTACGTCATATTTGTACCCCTGTGAAACATGAGGTCATGGTCAATGTCCATGAACAATGGTCATGAACAATGTCCTGTTCCTAGTCACCCTGGTGTACTAAAAATGTAAAATATTAATATGTTTTTATTCTATTTATGTCTTTCTATTTATTTAATTTACATTATGCTGTGACCAAACAATCAAAAGTTTATTGTTGTAACTAATGTAGACACTTTATATTGTCTACAAATCTAATTTAAAGCATTTAACCATATGCCTACAGATCAAAAGAAACAGAAATTTTGCCTTTTTTTTCACTGGTGGTGTATATGTTGAATACTTAACCTTTCAGATGGATGATGTGAGATATTGCTTCTGATTAAAAGTGGAGCACACAGTGATTTGGTGGTGATGTTATAGCCAGAAGCCATATGGGAGAAAGATCTGCAGGATCAGGCATTTCTGTTGTAATGAGTTTATGATGTATATCAGATGTTGTGTACTATACACAACACTAACGTCTCCTCCTCAAGAACTGAAATATGGGCTGGGTGATGTGGGTTCAAATCATTAGAAAAATCTGAAATATCAGTGACACCTTAAGAAATCATAGTTTTTAACACTGTAAAAAAAATCAGATCTCCCAACTCAATTTTCTAGTGACTGATTACATCTCAAATTTTCCATTGGCCCAATTGAATTTCTGCTAACTGAATTTTATCAATTGTGGCAACAGTCTGTTAAAATTGGCTCAATGAGAAATATGTTGAGCCAATTGGGAAAAAGGAAGTCTACCAAACCAAGTTATTGGCCCAATTAAATATTTTAAATAGTTGTAAGGTAATAAAAAAAAAAACTTAACGTTAATATGTAATTTAAAGAAATTTTAATTTAGCTCAAAGGGAATAATTTATGATTTTATAAGGAATTTTAACAGACTCACTGTTACTGAGTTCAAATCATTTAAACGGTTGATTGATTCATTCAGGAACGAAACACAGCATGTTGCTCAAAGACGCAAAACAGTGCTGTGGCTGTTTGGAATGATTTTTGTTGACAAAATAGAGCAAAAACAGGCAATACTGTGTCTAAAACGCAAGTCCCTTTAATATTAACTTCTTGTTTATTGAACTTTTGTATAAAATCAAAATCAGATCATGCTGCTTTTTGGAGAGAGAACGGCACTCTTCCCGTGATACTGATTATGAAATGACAAATGACATTTTCTACCCCATATCATGTGTGATCATTCGAAATGAATTTTAAAGACTGAATAATGCAGTGAAAAAACACGCTGTAAATGCGCACGCGCACTAGACTAATCTTCATCACGTAACATTAATCTAATCGTGCACTCTGTTTTGTTTGGCTTTTGCGATTATACATGATAATGTCAATTCCCACATCGTTAAAACATCAATTACAATATCATCACAGACGATATATATATCGCACACCCCTACCGGGAGATCAGTACGGGCTAAACTAGGTTATAAAACATCAACATGACACCAGTAAAGGCGTGAATTCACTGTTCTTCTGCAAAATACAATATAGTACGTGAAACGTGACTTAATAAATACAAAACTCAGTATACTCACCATAACTTTAATGATAGAAAATCCGTCTGTAAATGATGTTCTGATGCCCTTCAGCATCGGCTCCGCTCTCTCGCATGCGTAGACGCGTTTTTTGCTGCAAAGCTTGTCTGGCCAACACAGATTTTTCACTTCTGCTTGATAGATTGGCTGAGCACAATTTAATATGTTCAGTAAATGTATATTTTTAATTTTAACTTCAGAACTTCAGCTAAAATTACTTCAATGCATTTTTTTGGGGGGGGGACAATTATTGGGAAGCAATTTGTTTTATTTATTTGTTATTGCCAATATTTATTTGTCAGTTTCCACAATTTTTCAAAATGAATTTTTTTTACAATGAGTGACTGCAGTGAAGAATTGGTTAAATGAATGGGCTAGCGATTGTATTTTAGATTTTTACTTCTTATTTTGTTGTCATTCTTTGTTAAGGAGATGCTTGACATACTACATAATATAATTTTGCTTTATGACCTAATGGATTTTTTTACACTTGCTTTCTTCAAAGAAATTGGGGAACTCTTGCCAGTATGAATTAAATAAAACCAATCCATCATAGTGGTCCAGCATTTGTGAATGCGGTGACATTTATGAGCGTGTTTTTGATGCCAGTTTTCCCCAGAATTGTTTTCTATAGAGCATTTATGAATACTTGCCAGCAAGGGGTTGTAAAGACTGCAAATGGGATTTGCTTGAATCTGTTGGAACACACCAGTGTTTATAGATACTGCTTCATGTTAAGCGAAGTAACATTTTAGTTCATTTATTTTCTAAGACAGTCATCTGATTGCTTTTCATTACTGAGTTTGTTAAAACTACAAACACAAGGGTTGCACAGATCTCTGTTGGGACAGGTTTAAAGTGATTAAGACCTTCTCCTCCAGCTGTGCCCCTAAAATACTCTGGCTCTATGATATGCCTGTAATCTTGTTAGCGTCAGATTAACACCGCAGCCATGTTCCCCTGTGCAGGAATGCAAAACCTTTCTGTCCCGCTCCAATACTCAGCACTAATCTGCCAATATGAGGTGCGGTGCAGTTTTTTTTTTTTTTTTTCTTCTTAACATCTGCTTCAATGTGCTGTATTTTAGCTGTTTGACAGTTGGTAAAATACTGTCCTTTAAAAATTATTAATGATGATGATGATTTTGTTTGTAATAAATAACTAAAAGTTGATACAAATGAACACATAAATAAACATAAAATAATTAATAAATGTTTTTTGTCACATCTGCTTTATTGTGCTGTACTTGAGCTGTTTGACATGGTAGAATACTATCTTTTAATATTATTATTATTATTATTATTATTATTATTATTATTATTAATAATAACAATAATATAGTATTGATGCAACAATTTGTAATAATAATTTTGTATGTAATAAAGTAATGAAAAGTTGATCGAAATAAGCAAAAATATAATAATAATCCTAATATTATAACAACAACAACAACAACAACCATCATCATCATCATTATTATTAAATAAATTTTATTAGTGAATAAAAAAAATCATACAAACACATTCGTGTATTAATGAAAATATTTATTATTATTATTGTTGTTGTTGTTGTTTTAAATCAATAAAAATATGTATGTATTTTATTACCTGCAATGTTTACATCTAATCAAAGTTCCAACGGAAACTAATTTTAGGGCCGATTAGTTGTTTTGGAAACACACCAACAATTTTATTTTGAGAATATGTACAATAATTGCAATGAGACATAACTGCTTATGAACAATGTACAACATAACTTGTACCCTCAACTGCACGTTCAATCCGATTACTTTCATAGCACAGGCTGTGTTGGAATTGAATAATGACTGTATATCAAGCCGCCCTCACAGTCAACTGCATTAACCTTCTGAACTGAGAGTGACTGAGAGGCTTTGTGAGGCGACTCACAAGTGATTTATAGAGATTATAAACACTGGAAGCTGAAAACTTCAAATGTATGTAGTGTAAAGTGTATAGCCACTGAGCAGGGATAGATGCTCCAAGATAGGACTGCATTTTTCCAGTCCCTCAAGGAGACAAATGACGCTTTCTGGATTTTAGGAAAACGTAAATTTACAAGTCGTCACAACTTGAGTGTGTTTCCTTCTCAAGGTCCACAGATAAACCTCATAACGTAACTCAGCCTCATTACTGCTATTCAAAACAACCAGCTTTCTCAGACACTGCTTATCTTTGGGTCAAATAAGGAATGGTAAGTGGAGACACAGACCTTTGCTATATAACTTAAATATTTTGGAGACACTCAAGTGGTCAGTGTCACAGCTGTCTACCAATGAGCATCTTGCGTTATATAAATTTGATTGGACCACACAAAATCTAAACACACAGGGTACGTTTGTTTGTCTGTCTACATCTTTGCTTCTGAGTGTGTTTGTAATAGTTTGTAGAGCAGTACATGCTATTTGCTAATACCTTCAGTTATGACATCGGAGCAAAGCTGTTCATAATGAACCAAACTATATTCACAGCAATCTGATTTGCCGTGACCCAATTAGAACAAGATTACCTCATAATCAAATGTACATGACATAAGCACCTAGCTACATAAATCCAGATAAGAGTTAATAATGTACAATTGTTTGCAAACACTGTGGTCCATTTCTGAAACGTTTAGGATCTGCTATCTAGAAATGCACAAAGGGCTACGCAGATTTATCTAATGTGGTGTAATCTAATATAATTTAGAAAAAAACGAATTGTCTTTTTTTTTTTATTGTTAAAGCCAATTTATATATTTTATTTATGTATTATATATATATATATATATATATATATATATATATATATATATATATATATATATATATATATATATATATATATATATATATATATATATATATATATATATATATATATATATATATATATATATATATATATATATATATATATATCATAGAATTATATATTATGTATTTTTAATTGTATTGTCTTCATTTGGCACTTGAATAGACTAATATAATTAAGAAACTGTCAATATGTGGAGTAACGTTTGTGATATGTGGCGTCTGGTGGTTTGTGACCTCACTGCAGGGGTCATAGCGTGATGGCGGCCGTCGATCTCTTCACTTTCCCAGCATTGTGTTTCCTGAGTCGAAAACAAGTGCAGGCTTTCTCATGGAGTCACAGAGAGCTCTATAGACCGAGATATGGGTCACAGGAAACTGCACCACTTGTACTGAAGGCTTGATGTATTAACTACCACTGAAACAGACTGGAAAAGTATTATTCTTTCTCTCTATTTTTTTTTTTTTAGGGGTGGGGGGGTATTTTTTTAAGATGTATTTTTGTTGGATATTTATTGCATTCCATATCACTGCCTTCTTGCTACTGTAAGATTTTTATCTCTAGGATATATAGAGCCTCGTTGGCCTCACTTTTCATTCTTTTGTATTCTGAGATATGGGCGCATTTACTTTTGTTAATTCCCCGTGGCCTAGGCTTTCAATCTCACCCTTTGGAGATCATTGTAATTTAAATATTCAAATCAGCTCCATTCCCACATCATTGCAATCACAAATGAAAAGAATACATTAAACTGATGAATACATTAAGAAAGCGCATATATTGTGCTTCTGTCACTGACTGGATAGCAGTATGGTGATGGCTTTATTTAATACACTGAAATACAATGAGTTCACAGGTGCTATTACAATTTACAACACTTATTACAGAGAAGAAAGGATGCCATTGACTGTTATATTATATTGAAAGAATTATTTATTTATTTTACATTATACTTTTTATTAAATAATTTAAAATTAATCAATTTTATATTTAATTATTTTAAACATTTACACAAAAACCCTCTGTTAATAGTGTTGGGATCCAAGTGATTTCAAATATTAGAAACTTTTCATGTTACTCTTTATTATTTTGTGTAAAATAAAAGTCTTTAAAACTGTAAAGATGTTGTTTGATGTTGGGTTTTTTGACATCCTTCATTAATTGTCATAACTCGGGCTGTCAATGAATACAATTAGGTTGTAAACACCAATTTTATGCCACTTTTATAATGTTAATGTTCTAAATTTCTTTTTTGTTGCCTCCTTTTTTCTTTCTCTTTCCATCTTCTTTAGCCGAGCAATCAAAACCAACCAAGACCTCCTACCAGACACTCCATGGACAAACATCCTGTACGATGACTTCTGGGGCACTCTGCTCACCCACAGCGGCAGCCACAAGTCTTTCCGCCCACTCTGCACTCTCTCTTTCCGCCTCAACTATGCCCTGGGTGGCTTGGACCCCCGGGGCTACCACCTGGTCAACGTGGGCCTGCACTGCTGCGTCACTGTGCTCTTCACTGCATTCTGTCGCCCCCTGCTGGGTGGAGGACCGTGGAGCCTGTTGGCGGGTCTGCTCTTTGCCTCTCATCCCATACACACTGAAGCGGTAGCTGGGGTGGTGGGGCGAGCAGATGTGGGTGCAGCTTTTTGCTTCTTGTTGTCCCTGATCTGTTATGCCCAGTACTGCCGTCTCAGGCCCAATGCAGTGCATTCGAGTGGGATTGAATGGCGGACAGCGTTGTGGCTGGCTGGGAGTTTGGGTGCTGCTGCGGCCGCTTTACTGTGGAAGGAGCAGGGAGTCACTGTTCTGGCCATCTCTGCCGTTTATGACCTCTGTGTTGTGCATCATCTGAGACTCCGGGAAGCAGTAATGATGGTGTTGAAGGTGAGATCTGATTTTTTCCAATCAAAAATGCAACAGGGGCACAGAGGTGGTACAAAGCCAGGTCCTGAAACTTATAGGCCCGGTTTCACAGACAGGGCTTAGACTAAGCAAGGATTAGGCCATTGTTCAATTAGGACATTTAAGTAATTTTATAAACGTGCCTTTGGAAAAAAAAAAAACATTACTAGTGTGTATCTAAAGACAAAACAACGGCACTGACATGTTTAAAGATCAGTCAGTGCAAGTTTATTTCAGTTGAAACAGCTCAGACTTACATTTTAGTCTAGGACTAGGCTTAAGCCTTGTTTGTGAAACCGGGGGATAATATAAAATATAATTTTTTGAAATATCCTGATTTAAATCCAGAGTCTAGTTTAAAGTGTATTTCAGCTAAATCTTGAATACTAGAAACTCAAAGTTCCTACCCATCTTGGAAAATGCATTTTTGTAATGCAAGAAAATCACCCAGATGTCTTAGAAAATGAGTTTGTATTTAATATTTTATGGCAATGTTATAATAAAACTGTTAAATACAGACCTTTAGGCTTGTAGGTGCATTTCCAAAAAAACTTAAATCTGTGTCTCAAGGTCATTAACTATTAAATTTTTTTATAGTTTTTTTTTGTCTATTGAAATATAAAAATGTAGATTTAAAAAAAAGAAAATGAGTGTGTTGCCTTGGCAACTAACGGATATAAGTTAAATTTAAAGTGGTAAATTATATGGCAATAAATAAAAACATAAAATGTAAATAAAACTTTTTTTATATATTTAAATACCCAAAATATAAAAAGAAAATTCAAAATATTAATAAAAACTATTAATTGTTGTTCAGTGCGGAAAAAAACTTGAATTTTGCTTGAAGCTTCAAAATGCTTGTCTGAATGGCAATAGAATTTAAGTCCTCTAAAAGTGAAGTGAAAGTAAAATGAAGTGACGTGTAGCCAAGTATGGTGACCAATACTCAGAATTTGTGCTCTGCATTTAACCCATCGAAGGGAACACACACACACCGTGAACACACACCTGGAGCAGTGGGCTGCCATATTGCTGCGGTGCCCGGGGAGCAGTTGGGGGTTTGGTGCCTTGCTCAAGGGTCTCACCTCAGTCATGGTATTGAATATGGCAGCCCACTGCTCCGGGTGTGTGTTCACGGTGCTTGTGTGTAAAATGCTCTTATACCAGTAAAAATAGATATTTCTCTAGTGGCAGTGAGGGGAAAACATGCAAAGTAATTGTACTGCCTTTCTAATAATATAAGAATCCCATGTTTTATATATTTTTAGGTGTTACTTAAGGTACTTTAAGTATTACTTAAAAAGTCTTGAAAATAATGTCTTGGAAAATAAGAGAACCGTAAAAGTGGCATTTACTTCTTGACATTTTTCTATAAAAGGGGTATGTTACTGTGTTTTGTCCTGATAAGATTATCCTGTTAAACAGACAAATGATAAGTGTTGCATTATGGCAAATGCCATTTAGCTGTGCAATGATTCTGTGGGAATTATCACTCTTAAGCTCATGATCTGTTCTGTACAATACACAAAACTAATATTTAAATGGCCCTTTTTATCAATATTATAAATGGGAATTTTTGCAGCTCTCCTCCACCCGTCTCTAGACAATAATACAAGGGTAATCTTACCAGTCCAGACCCTGTACACAGATATCAACCCCACAGCACATCTGGGCTCTTTATCGTGGCCTCTCTGCCCATGTCTCTGGCTTTTCTTGCTGGTAATCATGAGGCGCACAAGAGGGGCGACAGGGAGAGATTACAAACCCTCCAGACGGCCACGAGCGCATGGGAATGCAAACAGAGGGAGAAAAAGGAGGACGAGGAGGAAGAGTATAGAGGAAAGGAAACCATGCCCTCACTTCCTCTCCTTCTTTTTATCAAAGCACTTTCTCGTTTACTCTTAGTCCCATGGTGTAAAATCAGCTCATTGGCTTTCTATGCTTCAGAGGGGCCTCATTAAATGCAGAAGGAACGGTCAACAATAAAAGATCCCACAGGATCTTCTGAAATGGCTTTTGAACAGCGAGACTCTGACTTTGCATATTTAATGCCACGCATCTTAGACTTTAAATTCACGTGGTAATGAATGCGTATCAGGGTAATGAAAACCGATAGGGCGACCTCATTGATATTCCAGAGGCTACAAACACCCCTGATATATAATATTGCTTTGATTTGAGCAGAATGCAGTGTGAGTCTAAAACAATACGCTGTAAATTAGTTTTGAGGTTCAGCCATACGAGGGCACAATGCAGATAGAGGGCAATTTTTCATCCCATTTGCTCTCTAATCGGACGGAGATGAGATAAAGCTCTGGTGATTGTCTGGAATGCTTTCTGCCCTTTTTCTGAATAGCACATGACTGCTTGTTTAGCGTAGGATCTCCACACCACCAGCCAACCGGTCTTATTCTGGAAAAATGAGAGAGTGCTAATTTGATTATTGAACTTTTAGGGACGAAATGCAAAAAGTTGGAGGACTGACTAGCGAGGTAAATGAATCCTTCAAGCTTCACGAGAATGCTTCGTAGTCTCTTTTAAGGTAATTCAACGATGACACGCACAATATTTCGGCTCATTTGTCCCAATGTTGTGCGAGTGGGAAGATTTGCTCATAACAGTCAACAATTTGATTAATGTGGCGGCATTTTTGCTGTGACGGAAAATTCAGCTGTGAAATGATGCCATGGATCTCATATTTCCTTGAATACAGTTCATTTCTGGTGTGTAATGACTTTTAGATGCATGAACTGTCTGGGGTGTTATATATTGATGTTACTTTAGACTGTGGTAGGTCTACTGTTGATGATGCTCCTACCTTTTTCTTGATGTTAAAAACTGATTGAATTTGGATGGTGTCCCAATGGAGAAGGCTGTAAACCCACAACCTTCCTCATTATAAGTGGTGTGATTAGCAGCAGTTAAAACAAGCACTTCCTTTGTCCTCTGCAGCGTAATGAGTTCAGTTCATCAACGTCCTCCAACGCCCTGACTATTTCTGTCTGGATATTGCACTAAATGCAGAGGCTATTCGGTGTGTTTTATGCATTTTTTTTATTTTAGTTACTAACTTTATAAGCAGAGAAGAATATTTTCCTGCAGGAATATTGCTATTTGTCTGGTGATTGTCCTTCACATCTCCGTCTTTATGGCATCTCCAATCTAAGATTTCACCAGTATGCACTCTTGTCAATTGTCATGCTGTGCCCAAAAAGCCATTTATATAAGAAAAGATTTTTCAGTTTTACACTCAAAAGAACTGTTCAGTATGCAGGATGTAGTATACAGTATAAATGCAAAGGGGTGTTTTTCTTATTTGGTTTTGTTTCTTTTCTTTTCTTTAACTTTTTCCACTGTTGAATGTTGTTAATGAACAAATGAAATGAATTTTTTGACAGAATCATTTCATTCTTTTCTTTTCTAGAGGAAGAACATGAGCTTGCTGGTCAGTCTAGCATGGCTGGTTGGTTGGGGATTGATTCTTCTCACAGTTCGGTTTTACTGGATGGGCAACAAGCCTCCAAACTTCTCCAACTCTGACAACCCTGCAGCAGACTCGCCTCACTTCCTGACCAGAGCACTTACTTTCCTGTACCTGCCAGCTGTCAATGCCTGGCTCCTCCTCTGCCCTGACAAACTCAGCTTTGATTGGTCAATGGATGCCATTCCTCTGCTCAGATCCATCACTGATTGGCGGAACCTTCATTCGGTTTTGTTTTACTCAGGATTTGCTCTCCTGTCATGGTTTGGCTTGAGAAACCCATCACTACAGTCCTCGAAAATCAGCGAAACCAATGGAAAATCACATATGAGCAATGGAAAGTCTGCAACTAATGGATACAGTCATAATCATGGTGACAATCACTACAGGGACTCAAACTCTCCCAAAAGAAATGGATATCATAAACCACCCAAAGCACCTCAAAAATCCCTTCCAGCCACAGAGAGTGTGGTGGTCTTTTCCCTCGGGCTGCTGGTTTTGCCCTTCGTCCCAGCTACTAATGTGTTGTTCTACGTGGGCTTTGTGGTGGCCGAACGGGTTCTGTACATCCCCAGTATGGGCTTCTGTCTGCTCGTGACCGTTGGGTTGAGGAGCATGTTTGTTCGCTGCAGGTCGAGACGCTCCAGAGCGTTCCTGCTGAGCTGTGCTGCAGGTCTGGTGCTTCTCTACAGCCTGAAGACTGTGAGAAGGAACCAGGACTGGCAGAGCGAAGAGATGCTGTACAGGTCTGGCATTGCTGTAAACCCTGCTAAAGGTGAGTTTGGAGAGCTTGAATATTGGAATATCAGATATGATAGTACTGCCAAAGTAAATACTAGTGAAATTTCTTTTGTTTGTTTCTCTTAGCTTGGGGTAACCTGGGTAATGTCCTGAAGAACCAGGGAAAGATGGCTGAGGCAGAGAGAGCATATAGAAATGCTCTTTATTACCGTGGAAATATGGCTGATATGCTCTACAACCTGTGAGTACACAAACAGACGTGTGTGTGTGTGTGTGTGTGTGTGTGTGTATAAATTAATAAAAATATCAAACCAATTGGCTTCTGAAAACAAATGATACTAAACCTTTTTTCAATGGTGATTTTTGATTAAGGTGATTTTTAGTGGCTGTATCACGTTAATCATAAAACTGGTCTACTAATGTTTAATACCCAGAAGGTATCCAGATATTTTTCTTTATTTTTTCAAACATTTAATTTTTGTTACTTTTTTTTTTTGATTGTGGTCACTATATTAAAAATAAATGTATAAATATAAAATATATCAAAATAAATAATAGTTTGATGTTTTTTATTGTAGAATGCATTGTCATTCATGCATAAAATGTTGCATAAATTGTTCAGATACTTATATTTAATTTGAGTATGTGGTAATTATTTTATTTAGTTTTATTTATTTTTGAAGACTGTCAAACATTTTTCACAAAATAAAAAAATGAAGTATTTATACAAAACGAATGCTGCTTAATTATATTCACTGAAGCGTTTAAATACTTATTTAGCTTGCACTTAAGTCTTTTTTTTTTAGCTTGCACTTTTTTTTTTTTTTTTTTTTTTTGCGACCAGAAATAAGAAATAAGTATTTTGCATGGTAGAATGCACAGCTTTCATTCTTACTGTATTCACAGGACAGTATTTGGGGGTGTTGGTTTTGTCAAGGTCATACAGCACTTTGTCTGAGCCAGTTTTCCATGGGAACTGCCATAATCAAATTAACATGGCTTACAGGGCAACAGACATGAACAGATTTACACAATATGGATATGTGCCATAATATTGCTTATTGCTCAACACTACGGAGCATTTCTGAAGGTTGCCTCCAAAATTGCAAAGAATAGTTAAGATACTTTGTACTTGGAGAGACATACTTTGCATTCAGAGTGGGAGGTTGAGGAGCAGTGAAAGTGTTTGCTATATCTCTCGCTCAGGGCTTGTGTATGTGACAGGATTTCATTAGTTCTTATTTGCAGGCTTTAAAAAGCGTGAGACATCTCTAACATTCATTAACCAGAGGAGCTGAGACCTCAGTGTTTCGTCACATTCTGGTCGTTGCACCAGCCTCTTACTTCACATATCATTTCTCAAGCTTAAAAGCAATGTGTGCTTTATTTCATGCAGCGGTTTGCTGCTGCAGGAGAGTGAGCGGTTCTCCGAGGCTCTGCATTACTACAAACTGGCCATCGGGAGCAGACCGACTCTAGCCTGTGAGTTCAACTCTTCAGTTTCACCATTTTGAACCTCCAAAGAGTCTTGTTGATGGAATAAATGTCTGTTTTGGGACTTTCATTTGTACAAGTATGCGCAGTTTTGGATAATTCGGTCTCTTTTTTTAATTAGTTCTCCCTTTTGTGCTCTTGCACAGCTGCATACTTGAATGTGGGCATCATCCTGGTCTCCCAGAGGAATATTGAAGAGGCCAAGCGCACCTTTCACACTTGTGCTGACATCCCCGATGAGAACCTGAAGGACCCTCATGCCCATAAGAGCTCTGTCACCAGCTGCTTGTATAACCTCGGCAAACTGCTTCATGAGCAGGGCCAGCACGAGGTATTCATCAGAATCTGCATGCATTATCAGTTTAGATGGATGCAGTGATGTTTTTGTATGAATTGTTTCCTGGTTGTTCTTAATTAACAGTTCTGGTTGTCACATTATGACAGGTTGTTTTTGTTTGTCGTCCTCAGGAGGCGCTGTCCATGTATAAAGAGGCTGTGCAAAAAATGCCACGACAGTTTGCACCGCAGAGTTTGTACAATATGATGGGTCAGTGTTTATTTTTCAGTGCATTCAATGTTTTTATTTGAGATCCAAAAACACTTACATAACACTCTAAATAAATTACTTGCATTTAGTCATTTAGCAGATGCTTTTATACAGTGACTTACAATCGAGGACAATATAAGCAATCAAAACCAACAAATTTAAAGGCTAAAGACTCGGCTGCTTGGATTGAGATGTCCTAAAGTGTTTTTAGTGTTCTTTAGCCCCCATATGTATATTTATACCATCTCCAATGATTTTTTTTTCTCCTATGCAGTTTTATGCCACAATACTCCTCCTATTAGGATGAAAAAGACATCTGGAGATGTGACTGGAATCTGATACATAAATAATGTGCCCTTGTGTTACTGATTCAGTGTCCGGAGATGTGATGAGTTTACATTTTATTCGTTTGGCAGATGCTTTTATCCAAACTAACTTTAGAGTCCATTCAAGGTGTACATTTTATTAACACGTTTCCTAGGAAGTAAAACACAGGACCTTAG